>NC_069383.1:58635000-58887500 GCF_027475565.1 Acinonyx jubatus | reverse complement strand
AAAATATATGACCGAGGATCATTATTACATCACTTGTAGTGAAATGATTTTTAAAAACTATCAGTAGGGGAGAGCCAAATGCACTGTGGTACGTCTGAATCATATGGAATATGACATAAATTCAGTGGAAATAACTGAATTTATATCCAGTGAGATGAGAGGGACTTCCATGGCATACTAGTAAGTGAAGGAAACAAGTTATAAGAAATATATTTGTAAGATAAATCTTTTTTAGAAGATAAAAATCTTTTTTAAAAGATAAAAATCATTCATATGCGTGCACATATTGATACAAACCATTCCGCTTGAGGGCAGTTAAGAGGGGGTGGATGAATTTTTAAAAAGACTACCTGTAATGGAAAATATCGTGTAGACCAAAAGGGTTTAATTCTCGTCTGTGAGATTCAAACGGAATGCAAACAATTCTCTTATTTTAGGATGGGACTGGGGACAATTTCTACCTTAGATTTCTATGGATCTAGTGGTGTTAAGAGAAAGGAAAGTAAAAGAGCATCGTATTCATGTGTGAAAAAAGAGGCCTCTCCACTTCCAGCCCTGTGACCTGAGGAAAGTTACTGAACCTCTGTCTGCGCTCTCATTTGCTACATCGTGGACATGATGAAAACTGGGAGTTCAGTAGAACCTCATTTCATCTAACTGCTAGTCCTCAGGGCACAGATCAGAAAACTGAGTCCTGCAGAGAAGAGATGTGCCCACGATCTTGTAATGAATTAGCAGCAGACGTGAACTAAAATATGAGAACCAAGCTTCCTGGATGAGTCTTATTTCCCCTTTGTACTGACACCCTCAAAATGAGCCTAGTGGTAAGCTGGGGGCAACCAGGGAGACTCTAACTGTGGGAGATAAATATTTCTCTGAAGTTTGTACTGCAAGACCATACTTAAATCCTCCTGAAATTGAGATAAAATAAGGATATTCGCTCTCACAGAGCTGACTCAGTGACTATCTGACTTAATCACTGGTAGCTACTATTAGTGTTTTGAGATAATTTAGTAACAAAATTTAACAAAACATACAGTTATCGCCCTCCTGTACGAGACTAATTTCCATGGCTTAAATGTAATTTCTCTCAAAACTTCCTTGGAAGAGGATACAAGATCCCTCTATTTGATGTATTTCTATGAAACCCTTAAGCTGTGCCTTGAAGTATATTTTCACAATGGTTGTCATTGCTATTAGCCTCCAACTGCCTGAACACATGAAGAGCCTCTGTTTCATTCACCACTGTATCCAAAGCACCTACAGTGATGTTTGGTATATACGTTGCAAACAATAATTATTTGTTTAATGACTTATCAGTCCTAAAAAGTCACTTGCTGCGTCCCCAATAAATCAGAGGTTTATATATTTGCTTGTCTATTTTTGGACTTTCCTTAACTGCTAACTCAGTGGGACTAAAACACCAACGACCAAATATTCACGCCACTCTCTTCCAAACCCCTCATATTATGTCAGTAACAGGATTAATATACCAAGAAATACTGGGCACAACACAATAAAAGTTTGTGCTTGATGAGGATGAAAATGAAACAGCTATATATTACACTATTATTAATGCTCCTTTCTATGAAAAAACTGCATTGTTGCAATTTTTATTAGCAACAGTAACTGATGACACCTATTTAGTGCTACCCATAAAGCTCCGGAAGTCAACATCTCATTTAGTCCTTTCAATAACCAGGAACCATGTTACAATGGATAAAGTAAAGGTTAGAATAATTAAGTAACCTGCTACTGACTGGCACAGCCAGGATTTCAATTGAGGACTATTGACTTCACAGTTCATGTTCTTGACTTTAGGTTAAACTACTTCCTTAGAGAAATAAGATACAGTCATCAAAGCATTTAACTACAACTAAAATCGCCCCACTATTCTTTGTATCTCACAAGGTGGAAATTCAAGATAGCTTGCTCATTTTCTCCAAAGGGTCACTGGACGTTTCATTAAGTTAGACAAAACCCAGCAAAGTGTAAACATTTTGCTTTTTTAAAACTGAACATGACACTATTTGTACTCTGAGAAGCGAAGTGCTATTTCTTCACGGAGGACATTTTGGATACAACCTAATTAAAAAATGCCATAAAAACTCACCGACAAAGGCTGCCATCTGAGCTGCTGTTCTTCCTACAGAGTTGACAACATCTGTCTCAGCACCAGCTTCCAACATTACCCACGTGATGTCTTTGTTACCTGACGTTAGAAGGGAACGTATCTGTTAATATTAAGGAAATGCCCAACTGAAAACACCTCCTTCAAATGATCTGTACCCTTTTTCCTCATTTAGTTTTAGGTTTCTATCTTGTGAATATTTTCATTTTCTCTGAAATGTAAATCATAACCAGAGTAAAGAGTAAAATAATACAAAAACCCATATAGAGATTAACCTCATTTTGGGGGAAAAACATCAGGCAATACAAAGACGGTATGGAACTGAGTATCACTTTTTTTTTTTAACAAAATGTATTTTTTTACTGATAATGTATAAAGTGAAAAGAAACAAAAAATATCAACAACAAAGAGTGATAAAATGAGAAATCTCCCCTTACTATCTACTACTAATCCATCCCAATCCTCACATCCACAGGCCCTGGAATAATGATACAACAGGTGACGGTCTATCATTTGCTTTTATTCTATTTGCATTCTATTGCTAATGTAATCATTACAGATATTTTGCTATTATGAACTATACTTAGTGACCAGCATTTTCCATTAATTTCTGCAGGATGGAACAGTTCCTGGAAAACACTGCAGAATCAAAGTTATGCCTATTTTAAAGGCATTTTGCCAGGCTGACTTCTAGCAGGTTGGGCAGATGTGCATATGCCAAAACAGTGCAGAGAAGTCCCTATGCTGACGCTGGACATGATCACTCTTCCTTAACCTCTGCCAATACAGTGAGTGACAAATGATCATTTATTTTCCCAACTGCATTTCTTTGCTAATTGGTGAAAATATTTTATATCCTTATGGGCCAGCTCTATGTCTTTTGTTCTCTGTTCAATTTTCTGTCCAATTTTCTATTGCAGTACTTGTTTCTGTATGATTTATGAGAGCTCCTGCTACATAATAATATGACCCTTTAAGATATATAATGAATATTTTCCTCAGTTTTTCATTTGTACTTTATACATTGGTATATTCTATATTTGGAAATGTTAAGATTATATATAACCAAGTTGGTCAATGTTGTCCTTTTTATATTGTATATTTTATATATCACACTTAGAAAGGCTTTCCTCCTTTTTTCCCCTCCAAGTTTTTATTTAAATTCAAGCTAGTTAACATACAGTGCAATATTAGTTTCAGGTATAGAATTTGGTGATTCATCACTTCCATACAACACCCACTGCTCATCACATCAAGGGCATTCCTTAATCCCCATTATCTATTTAAGCTATCCCCACCCCTTCTCCAGAAATGCTTTCCTCTTCCAGGATTATAAAAATATAGATTACTGTTTTTAAGGTATGAGAGTATTATATCTTCCTTTTCTTAAAAAAAAAAAAAAAAAAAAACACCTACAAATACAGATGACTCCAATTAATTGTAAATATTTCCCAATTGTCTTTATTCACAAATCAGAGTAAGTTTCTAACTGGATCAGCATATTTAGGACATAAATGTCAGTGAAGCAAACAGACAGCTCTAACATAGCAGCTATTTTTTCAAGAGACCAAAGAAGTTTTCATATTACTTCAACATACAAAGATACAGAACGTTAATGGAACTCACTTGAAAGAATAATGATCCAACTCCTTAACTCTACACAAAATATATTGTCTATACAATCAGCTGATTTAAATAAGCAAAGAAACCTATCACCAAATTAACTATATAACATACTTTATACATTACAACCTTTCAAGAACCAATTCCCACCTTTCCTGTAAGAATTGACCTTAAAATTACTATAATAAAAAAGCATGTAATTTAAAAGTATCTATGTACTTATAAAAATTTTGCATAGGTGACTGATACTGATACATTAGAATAATTTCTAAAACGTCACCAGAAAGTGCAGCAAACATGAGGGCTGTGTATCCATGTTCATGCTGATGACAATTTACATCAGCTCCGTGTCGCAGAAGTAATCTGCACATATCAAGTTTTCCTTTATATGCAGCGTGCATTAGAGGAGTCATTCCATTCTGTAACAAAAAGGGAAAAAGTATTAATTATATTTATTTACCTTTTCTCCTATGAACAACTCCTGAAATTAAACTAAAAACATAAAAGAAACATGAATTAATAAACTCATAAAGTACTTTTATGTTGACTTTCTCACTTGGATCTTTCATAAACTACTGAGGAAAAATGTTTTGTTATCTGATAATTTTTCATTAGCAAATAGTTTCAAAGAAGATTTGTTCAACCTCACATAGACAGTAAAATGGCCAGGGAGGCACAAGAACCTAGATCATCAGGGTTCGCATCTCTACCACACATACTTAGCTACTGAAGAAACAAATAAACTAACGGATACAAATGCATAAACATGAAAACAAAAACATCTCAAGCAATCAGAATGCCTATCAATGAGAAAGTTGAATAAAGCATGTTGTATCCACTTGTAAATCATAACCACAAAAAGAGTAATCGTGAACCTCTTGACTGAATGCATCTGTATCTAACGAATTGGAGAAATTTCCATGAATTACTGCCAATGAGAAAAACAAGATACAGGAAATGTATATTATAATAGTATCATTTTTAAAATGATACCCCAAACCACATTTACGTTTTGATTATATATATGATTTCATCATATATACAATATAAATATCAAGAAATGATTGGTCATATTCACACTACATTGTTTAGTCTGCATGTTTTGTGCATATCCAGTGAAACATCCAACCTTATTTGTTCTGAGTATCTGATGCTACGTGGTAGATAAATGAGCAAGGTGTTCTCTAAGTGGATTTTCAAAGCAAACCAGGAAAAACTCTTTAAGTGCTGGAATTTCAAAGTTGTTTTGGATGAAGACTTCTCTAAAATGTAGAATCTGGGGGCACCTGGGTGGCTCAGTCGGTTAAGTGTCTGACTTCGGCTCAGGTCATGATCTCACGGTTCGTGGGTTTGAGCCCCGCATCGGGCTCTGTGCTGACAGCTCAGAGTCTGGAGCCTGTTTCAGTTTCTGTGTCTCCTTCTCTCTCTCTGCCCCTCCCCCACTCACACAAAAATAAATAAACATTAAAAGTAGAATCTGTTACTGTAGTAAATCTTAGAATGTCAACATAATTTGAATTGTTCTTTATGAGTCCACACTATGATTATGAACACAAGCCATCAATATTCTAGAAGTGTTACTGATATAAGAATTATACGAAGGCTGAGACCTTTCAAGGGGCTGTACAAGAGACATCTTAGTAGGAGTAGCCAATGTTTCTTGAGAACAATAAAAAACTGGTAAGATTATAATGTTAAGACTCCCTTTGTTGGGAGTATCTACAAGGATGAGGTATTTAAAGGTTGGGAGTGGTTCGAGTGGGCATGGGTAATCAGGATCTCACTACACAGAGGCAGCTCTAAGAAAGTGGGGATGAATTATATGGTTATTACCTTTTGAATAAGACAAAAATGCATTCAAAGCAAGACTAGGGTGGTAGCCCCGTAGGATGCTATAACCTAGACATGAGAAGCTAGGTGCAGCCTGGGGGAAAAGAAGGACACAGTACAGGCAGGTGGGCAATTTATCACACAGCAATCCCATTGTATAAGTAAAGGTTATAAGTCTGACACCGCAGAAATGTCCTATATATTTAAAATAAATAAATACATAACCCTAAAGCAGCTTTCAACACAGTGTGAAAAGATGTTTCAGAACAAAGGAGATGTACAAAGTTTTTGAGTCTTACATTGCAATTGCAAAGTGTCTTCACTTTTTTTATGTCTGCTTGTGTTTTAACTGTCCTCTCTGTTGATCACTTCTGAAGTCCATTTACCTGACTGCCTTCCTGTTTCCTGATACTCCTTTTCTGCTGACTCTCTCTCTCTTTCTCTCTCTCCCTTTTAATTTTTCTTTATTTTTGCTCTTTCTTATTTATCATTGGTCTTCGTAACAGGGATTGGTTTTCAGAACTAATCAATGAGAGCTTTTTTTCAAAGAGGTAATGAGCAAACCCAAACATATCATTTGCTGTGCATTCTCTGAACCTGTTATCCTTGTCATGTCTGTAATACAGTGTATGCTTTTCCTGTATCAAATTTCAGTGCTGGCCTGGATGACCCTAGGTAAGAGAAGCCAAACATGTTATGTGATAATTTATACTAAGCTTTTCTTTCTTTTTACTAAGGGTTATAATAACTTAGAACAAAAAATTATAAACCTTGAATGCAATGATTACTACGTATTATCTTTACTGAGTGCTTAATATATGTCAGACACAGATTTATGCACTGTGGATAGCAATGAACAAATACCATGCTCCTCCAGTCTAAGTCCCTGACATTTAAATTTTAGTTGAAGTGATAAGGCAGGGGTAATACAAACGCTACAGGGAAAGAACATTGAGTAAGAGGGAAACAGAATGCCAGAGAGAAAGAGATTATTATTTTTAAATAAAAGGACAGTTAAGAAATGTCCCTCTAAGGAGGTGGCATTTGAACAAAACCTTCCTGAGGGAGTGAAGACACAAAGAATTTAAATAACTAGGGGAAGACTGCTCCAGGTAAAGGGAATGCAAGTCGGAAACTTTGAGAGCAAAGGGTATTGCCTTCAAGGAACACGAGGAGGCCTAATCTGTCTGTAGTTTGCTCACAGAATCTTCAGGAATCTCCTTGTCCTGATTCTCATGCTTCTAGGGTTTTACCATTAAATATGAAAGTGTGTCTAATGTTTTAACATTAAGCAGGATGCTACTGTTTGGGGAAGGTTTCCACAAATCTTTTATCAAGTTACCAAAAAAACCTATTCTATCCTAATCTGTTAAGAGCTTTTACCATCAATGGACACTAAATGTTATCAAAGGTATTATAGCATCTGTTGAGATAAACATAGGTGATTCTTTTATTCTGTAATATAATGGATAATATTGAAAGATTCTCTTAAATTGAACCATCCTATCACTTTTGGAGAAACCTTACTTGGTTATTATTTAATTATTATTTTGACATACTACTGGATCAATTTGCTAGTATCTTAGAGTTTTTGTATCTGAGTTATAAACTGAATTGGGTCCAAGGTTTTCTTGGTCTTTTTCCTATTTTGGCATCAGTGTTACGCTAGTCTTATCAAATGAGTTGGGTATCTTCCCATCTTTTTATGAACTAACTGCAATCTGTGTAAAATGAGAAGTCCTTGAACATTTTGTAAAGCATACTCAGGTTTGCAGCTTTAGGAAGTGGTTGGCATTTAAATATATTTACACAAATTTTCCTTAATTATTCTAGTTTTTCCACTTCTATATGAGATGAATATATTCATTTTTATTTTTCTATAAAGTTACTGTTATATGGATTTTCATATATATTGGCTTCAACACAAAAACTTATGAAAATTTCCTTTATAACTGCAGTTATACTCTCTCTTACTGTCTTGGTACTTATATACATCATTTTCTGGCTCATACTTTCCAGACTGTGTCTAATATTTTGGTCTTATGCTGAGAACTTTGTTTTTTTCTATCCTTTTTAAACAGCTTTATTGAGATACATAATTCACATACCACAAAATTCACCATTTAATACATACAATCAAATAGTTTTCAGTATATTTGCAGGGTTGTACAAGAATCACCACAATCAATTTTAGGATATTTTTATTTCCCCCACAAGGAACCACCTATCCATTATCAGGGACCCCCTCCCCCCCACCCGCCCCACCACCTTCCTACCCAGCCCTAGGCAACCACTAATTTACTTTCTGTCCCTATGGATTTGCTTATTTTGGACAGCTCCTACAAATGGAATCATAATATTTAGTATTCTGCGACGAGCTTCTTTGACTTGGCAAATGTTTTCAAGGTTCATCCATGTTGTAGCATTTACCAGTCCTTCACTCCTTTTTATGAAGGACTTTTCCACTGTACGGATATACTACATTTGTTTATCTGCTCATCAGCTGATGGACATTTGGGTTGTTTCTAACTTTGGCTATTAAGAATAATGCTGCTATAAACGTTCATGAGCAAGTTTTTGTGTTGACATATGCTTTATTTTTCTTAGGAAAATACACCTAGGATTGCTGGGCCATATGGAAACTCTATGTTTAATCAAGGGAGGAACGGTCAACCTGTTTTCTAGACTGGCTGTGCCATTTACCCACCAACAATCAATGAGGATTCCCATTTCTTCACAACCTCACCAATGCTTATTATTATTTATCTTTTTTATTATAGCCATCCCAGCAGGTGTCCCAGGGTATCTCACTGCAGTTTTGATTTGCAGTTCCCTGGCAGCTCATACTGAGCATTTTTTTCATGTGCACATTGGTCATTTGAGTATCTTTTGGAACAGTATCTATTTAGATCCTTTGTCCAGTTTTTAATAGTGTTATTTGTCTTTTTTACTGTTGAGTTGTAGGAGTTCATAATAGCTTCTAGTTACAATTCCCTTATCAGATAGGATTTGTAGAACCATTCTGTGGGATTATCTTCTCACTGTTTAATGGTATACCTTGAAGCACAAACCTTTTTATTTTAATTTTTTTCTTTTGTTGCTTGTGCCTGATGGCTTTTTTAAATGTTTATTTCTATTTTAATTCATTCATTCACTCCTTTTATTTATACTCCATTTTAATTTATGCTATTATTTATTAGCATACCCTAATCTTTTAAAACAATTTTTAGTTGAAAGCTCAGAATACCACACAAGTTGAAAGTACAATAAATGCTGCAAAATAATAATAATAATAATAATAATAATAATAACAACAGCAATGATGATAAATGTGACAAATGCAAATTTTCCCTGAATATCACTTTGGCCACATACCACAGCTTTTGATAAATAGTAGCTTTTGATAAATGTTCTCAGTTTTAAATAGTAGACAATTCCTACTTCTATTTCTTCTTTTAACCAAGAACTACTGACAGTTAAAATTAATTTTTCAAGTTGCTTTATTATTGAGATCATATTTTTGTTTATTTGTAATGTCTACTACTGCATTAGGTAAACTTCTTTGAAATTAGCTAAAATTTCCTTTGTAAGATAGTGTAACACAGACTAATTTTTATCAATGTTCCAGGTAAAAGAAAATGTACTATTGTTTTTTCTATCTTAGTACACTGTCAATTAGTTATCCAAATTTTCTGTTCCCTGTATTACTTTTTTTCTACTTAACCTAGTGGTTTGTCAAAGTGTTTCGGCAGTTTTACAAATTGCTCCTTTGAATTCTATCTTTTTCTCTATGAATCTCAAAGTCATAAGCTTTTAAGTGAACACCTAAGGCTAGTATGCTCTTGGTGGATTACTAATTTAATCTATGAGAGTCTTCATCTTTTTAAAAATTTTTAAAATTTTTTGCTTGAAACTTTAATTCGTCTGACATTAATTTTGCTACCTATGTCTGGGGAAAGGATCAATAAAACCCCTTCCCCTTCTGCACGAGCAAGTGATGTAAACTTTCCAGCACTAGAACCACACTGAATAATCAAGTAGCCACGAGCCACCCATGGCTAATGGCTGGTATCAGACAGCTCAGAACAGACATCGCCTTCATTGCAGAAAGTTATTTTGGAAAGCAACTATACTAGAAAGTTGAGGTTAGGTTCAGTTAACTTTCCCTAGAAGTAGAATTGCTGTATCAAAAGTATGTACATTTAAAAATGGCACATATTCTAAAATGTTCTCCAGAATGTGATGCCAATTTATACCTAATCCATTAGTATGTAAAAAGTCCAATGTTTCCCACACTTTACAAGAAATAATATGATTTGGTTTCATTTGGACTTATTTGATTATTAATAAAATTAAACATGTTTTTACATGCTTATTTGTATTTTGTAAACTGCCTGCTTACACTTGGTTTAGAGATCAGTATAACTTAATCACAAATGCTAGATAAGAACTCCTACTACTGCATTTTATATATTATCCATTCTCATAGAAAATAAAACACTTTATTCAGCTTTTTAAATTTTATCTAACCTCAGGCGCCTGGGTGGATCAGTTGGTTAAGCGTCTGACTTTGGTTCAAGTCATGATCTCCAGGTCTGTGAGTTCGAGTCTGGCATTGGGCTCTGTGCTGACAGCTCGGAGCCTGGAGCCTGCTTTGGATTCTGTGTCTCCCTCTCTCTTTGCACCTCCTCCACTCGTACTTTGTTTCTCTCTCAAAAATAAATAAACGTTAAAAAAAAATTTAAATTTTACCTCATCCAAACAGTTGACACGGACATTCTTGCTGGCTAACAGTGTTCCTGCTTCTTGAACAGTACCTTTAAAAAAAGAAAAAAAGAAAAGACTGAAGAAGAAAATGTAAACTAAAGTTATTTATCATCATAACAGAAAAAATCTAACACCACGGAAACAAATTTTAAAGGGTTATGTGTAAAACTAAAACTAGTCTGGTTAGATTGTTAAGAAACAAAGCATCAACACATAGTATTTTTCCCACAAAGTAATTACCCAGAACAGAGTTATAGTAACTAAAATAGCCCCATCTTGTTTTTACTTCCACTGACCTTAGAGTATATTAAATTGGCCATATTTTCTTTTTGGCAGTGATACAGTAACCACAAAGCATAAATAAGACTCTTAATACTGAAATCTTAAAGGGCATCTAGTCCAGCCCACCATCTAAAGCTTAAATTCCAGTCAATGTAATAATTGGAGTTCAAAATACAGTCAGTATTTATATTCTCTGTCATCACTAGGCCCTGTGAATTGATGGTGACCTACTTATAATAGAATTTTTGGTTTAGAAATGCTTAAGTAAACATATCTTTAAAGCCTGGTTCCATATAAAAGTGCTTTTTCGTTAATAATCAGGCTCTCATACTGAAAGTCCTCTAACTTAAACCTGAAGGTTAGTCCTTTGTACATTTGGAAATAAGCCATAATTGGGCCACAACTGTCAGGTTTTTCCAGTCTTCTGTAAGGCATACTGACAGAAGCAAGTAGTTGCAAGAGAGAATGTTGCTATTATCATCATTAATAACAGTCAGCCACTCGTTCTGCCAAAAAATTTCTGGTTTGACAGGGACGAGACAAATGAAATTGAATGTTCTCAGGAAGAAAGGTTGAGATAAGCCTCTCCTCCAGAAAGGACATAAAAGGAGAATCCCACAATGAGGAGTTATTTCTGTCTTTTAACTGAAAATTACAGTTCAAGAAGATGCTAAATTCTGCTAGTTTTCCAGAGTTAAATGTGGAATGCAGAATAAAGATCAGCCTGCTTCCTTCTCCCTGACCTGCTCTGCAGGCAGGTCATCTGGTTGTCTGACACCAACAGGGGACAGGCAGAGAAATGTCTCTTAGATCGACAGAGAAATAGCTCTGCTGGGGAAATGTGTCAGGCGAATGATCTACAAGTCTCTGGATTACAACAGCAGCTACCTCATAAACAGTGCATTTTTCCCACCCTGGACTCCATCTGAGGACAGTTAGTACTACTGGATGAGGGGCTACAGAATGAATGAGGAAGGCCTTCAAGCACGTGAGCAAGTTCTACATGGGACATTAGCCATACCTGGGCCTCTCATCAGAGACTTTCTGTCACATCTTTAGAAAGGAATTAAACCAGAACAAAAACTCCGGCACCCTAATTTCACTTAAGAAAGACGCTTCAATTGATTTCCATTAGCCAGTGAAAAATAACTGAAATTATTTTCCATCTGATCAGGAGATGTTTGCTCAGTAAATGGAGAGCACCATAGGGACTGTGAGCCTGTCAAAGCATGCTACATGTTAGGGGGAATCTGGGGATTACGGCTCACATGAGGGAACAGGTCAATAATTGTATAAAATGCTTAGCCCAGTGGCCAACAATCTAAGTTATATCTGCCCTGTCAGTGAGAAATTTAAAATAAGTAAATAAAAGATGAGGTATACACACACATATCACTGAGTACCAGTTAGCCTTCTGAAATGCAAGGAATGGGATGAAAAATTTTTTTCAAACTGTTTGGGTTTCCAGATTTTGGAAAATAGATGAGCAAAATACCCCAAGAGGAAAACCTTGTGATGATTTCTAATTTGATCTTCCTTACTTAATAACATCAGCAGGAAAATATAGAAGGTGTGGAATATACTTTAAATATGCACCATTGATTGTTCTTTCATTATACTTCAATATCGTTGGTGAAATACACCTTATTGTCCAAGACTATTACATAACCCCTTTTATGCAAACAGTGAAAAAAAAAAAGTAGTAAATACATTCCTTTCTTGTTAAGTACCAAACAAGATAAGTGATTGAAGATCTTCTGGTTTATACCCTTAAAGGAAGATTTTATTTATTTTGAAATAGTGCTTCCTCAGTGCTTAACAAAAAAGATATCAGAACTTAGAAAAACGGGCCAATCTACACCTAATATAAGCCCATTAAATGTGCTTCTGTGATTTCAATTTTCTCTTCTTCAAAGTTGTAAAATGGATGCCATCATTAACTGAAATATATAAATGGTATATACCAAACAGCTTCCCGGTTTTATCTGGAACTTCTTCTGGGTGTTCTAATAAATAGGTAACCTGTAAATGACCTACCAAGTGAATTCACTTGAAGAAGAAATTGTTCTAAAGGTGTCCAGAAGCAACACGCAGTACTCTCTGGATTTTAAGTCTCACTTGCAGTCTGCTTAACTTCTAGAGGGCAGTGACAGGCCTAAAAGGGATACTCAAAAATGTGCTGAGTTTATTTGAGATTGGCCAACATGGCAGGTCACACTTGGCTGAAAATTTGTTGTCAGTTCCAAGTACTAGTGCTGACTAATCTAGTACTTCTCCAGGTTGAGAAATGTATCAAAGGGAAAACATAGACAAAAGCAAAAACATTAAGAACGCTACCAACCCACTTAAAAAAAAATGATTCTTATGAGTACAAACATAAACTTTGTTTATGAACTCTATTCAACTATAAACCAAAAGTTGTTTCTCAAATTAAATGCACACAAAACTATGGAATCAGTAACATTTAAAACTAAAATTAATTTGACAGATGATAATGTTTTGTTGAAATTAAATTGCCTCTAGAAGTGAATATGGTAAGGACTGCTGTGGTATTGGTATCATTTTTTGTTTGGTCTGTTTTCAACTCCAGCGTATTTCTAGGACTACGGGCCAAATGATCTCTCTGTTCTGTCACTTATTCCCTGTGTGACACTGGGCAAGTTATCCAACTTGTCGATTCATTTACCGTAATAACAGACAACACAAACAGCATTTTAAATGCTTTACAGACGCTAACTCCTTGCATTCTTCTAGCAATGTTGTGGGGTAGGTACCATGTAGAACCAGAAGCTCAGAAAAAGCAATGTGTCCAAGGCCACATCACCAGCAAATGATTGTGGTAGGATTCCTAGCTCATGACGCCTCGGTGGATCAGTCAGTTAAGCGTCGGACTTCGTTCGGCTCAGGTCATGATCTCGCAGTTTGTGAGTTCAAGCCCCAGATCTGGCTTTGTGCTGACAGCTCAGCGCCTGGAGCCTGCTTGGGATTCTGTGTCTCTGCCTCTCTCTCTGCCCCTCCCCAACTCACACACTCTGTGTGTGTGTGTGTGTGTGTGTGTGTGTGTCTCAAAAATAAATAAAAAATAATAACAGTTCCTAGCTCATCAAGATTAAATGGATCGATACTTGTAAAGTGCTAAGAATTACGCTAGCTCATACCAACATTCAATAAAGGCTGACTATAGTTGGTATTTTCTCATATCTCCCATTATTTTTCTTTGAGAGTACAGAGATGTCCCATGGACTTTCCCTTGATAAGAATGCGTCACAGACTAAGTCCATCTCAGTTATTCTCATGGGTTAGGCCAACGAAATTGGTGAACCACATTGTCTGTGAACCAATGCAACTTGACGCACCATTTGGGCCCAGAAACATCACAGCGCTAACCAGACTAAACTTAATTAGTTCTCTTTCATACCACCTTTAAAATAAAAACTGGTGTACACCTAGGAATATGTTCCAAGGATTCCACCCCCTCCCCACCCCCCCCCACCCGCCCCTTCCAGAAACCCACCTTACAAAACTGTTCATTTGTTTACACTTTTGAAAAACTGATAGCTCTGACTGTTTAAAAGCAGAATGTGCATCCCTGGTGGATTTTGAGTGGATCCTGTTTCCTTCTGCCTACCAAAGTACCTGGCACACAGCTGGGGCTTACATGTTTGCTGACTGGAATCCCAGAGCCTCAGGAAAAACAGAAAGAGTGCAGTGTCAAAAAGGTCGGCCAGTACCATGCAGAAGAAACAATAAAAGCAGCAACTACACGACCCACAGTTCTAGGCAAAGAACTCTTTGCATGAGGAATGTAGATGTGACTGACTTGAAATTGTTGACATCAGATGAGGTGGGATCCGTTCATCAGCACCTGTTGGGTTCAAATCCGATTTTTCTTTTACATTTAGACTTGCCTTGTCAGCATGAAAAATAAATCTGCCATGGTCTCTGGGGGATCCAGATTTGACCCTGGCTGCTTAACAGAAACAAGACTGGACACTGGGAAGCCTTTATGCTGTCGTAAGTGGCCTCTCTGCCATTCCAGGTCAGATGTGGCTATCTCACTCTTGAGCTTCAATCAACCACATTAACTATGTCCGCAGTCCCATGCATCTCCATCCCGGAGCCGTGACCGTGCAGGAGAAGCCACGTAGTCACACTCTTGTCACCTGCCGGGTAACGGAACTCAGCAGGGAGCTCCTCTGGGGCGTCCACTCGGGGACTGAGGGCTTCAGGCTCGTCCCCGCGGCCTGCATCTCCCGCCCCAGCACCCGAAGCGGCGGAAGTGGGACAGGCGTTGGGGGAGTGGAAGGGAAAACACAGAAGAACTCGCTGAGAAGATCCATGCTGTGCTAAGTGCGCCGACGGCCGTGGACGCCTAGGCAACCTCTTCGCTTCCCTGCGGGTTCCTGCGGGGGCTGGGAGCTTCTGGAAGGAAGCCGGGGAGGCCAGGATGTAGAACCCTCAATGAAGCGATTTACCGACCTACTTCTGTGCCCTTATAAAGAACCCTTCTTAGGAGCTCCCTCCACCCCCCAGGCGGGGGCGGGGACAGCTAAAGGATCCAGATCTTTCGGCCTCCGGAAGTCGAAACGGCCCTTTAGACACCCTTCTAAGAACCTGAGGCCACTGTTGCCCGGACTGACGGTGGTCAAAATCACCTTGAGAGTTTTGAAGAATGTGCATCCAGGGACCCACACACCGAGGTCGCTCATTACAATGTGAGCTGGGGCCTGGAAACGTTATGTTTCCAAAAGCTGATTTGGGAGACGGACCTCTGCAACCTCAGCTCGAGTCCCAGCAGTGCTTCCCGCTCCGCTCCTCTCCGCCCACGCAACCGGTCCGAGACCATCGAGAGAAACGCTATTTCCCGGTGCGAGGCAGCCAACGTCGCTGAAAAGCAGCGGAGGGTCAGTCCGGCCAGGGGCGCCTCCAGGGCTCCGCCACGCCCCCAGACCAGGCAGGCAGCGCCCGGTCGCAGCCCAGCACCCATACCTTTCCCGATGACTTCCAGCAGCTCCTTTTCCTCCTGGGTCAGCTCGCCTTTCGTTACATGAACCATTGCTCCCGCCAGCTTGAAGATGATTCTGTTTTTTTGAAAGTATTAAGAAGAAACGATATGTGTGCGCGCGTTAGGAACGCCAGCCGCACTGGGGCAGCTCGAAACCCAGGACCCCGAATAGCCAACCACGGAAGCGTTCGAATTCTCTCCTCCCTCCCACCGGCGGGCGAGCGGCGGGCGAGCAGCGGGCGAGCTCGGGCGAGCCGAGCGGTCGGTCGCCGCTAGCCCAGCGACAGTCACCGCCCCCTGCGCGTCATTGGCCGGGCCGGGAGGAGGAGCTACAGGAGGCAGCAGCGAGAGGCTCCCATTGGAGCAGCCGGGCCAGGAAAAACCCAACGGAGAAAATCAGAGGGGGAGATGAAACTCCTCTTCCACGTTTCCCATCCCCATACTGCCACTATGTTCACATATTTAGACATACGCAACATTTAAATTCTCTTTCCAGATGATCTTTGTCCGGCCGCGGCTGCTCGGGGCGTACAGACCTCCCTGTCTGTCTCTGTAAGCCTCCCCCATTTCCCCGGGAGTGGTGCAGCCCGGGCCGGGGGCGGGCTGGGAGGCGGGGCGGCGCGGGAGGCGGGGCTGCGCCGGGCTCCGTGGGTCGATGTCAATGTGTCTGTCCTTCACTCCTCCATTGTCTGCCGCCGCCACTGCCGCGGGTGCCACCGCCGCTGCCGGGATCGCCGCAGCCTGCAGTCTCGCGCGTCGCCGCTACCTCCTCGGACAGGTGAGAAGCAACCTGGGTGGGACACGGGAAGCCGGGAGGGCTGCGGGAACCGCGGGCGCCGCCCCGCCGGGGGGCTTCCATCCGGGCCGGAGCTGGCGGGGAGGAAGCATGTGCCTGCTGGGGCGGCTTCCTGCCCCCCGGTGGGCAAGCCTGCCCTCCACCCGACTGCCATCGCATATATCGCATATCCGCACCCGGGACTGAAGACTCGCCGCTCGCCCCATTTGGCCGCCCCGGGAGACCCTGGGACAGGGAGCTGGCGGGGGCGGGCCACGCGGTGAGAAGCGGCGGGTGCTTACGGTCTCGTGCGTGGCACGGCCAGATGCGGCTCCCCAGAGGCCGGCGCTGGGGCTTTGGGCTAGGGGCGGGATGGCGAGGAGAGCTCCCCAGGACGCGCGAGGGGAACGCATCGTGAGAATAGTGTCTGAAGAAGATAGTTCTCTTTTGGCAAGCCTTAACACCGTCCCCCTTTACCCCCCCCCCCCCAACACACACACTACTTGTCATCTCCTCTGGCCTCTGTGGAAGCTGTGGAAGAAAACCGGATCTGATCGCCCTGTGGTGCCTGTTAAGGATGTTTGGAAGCAATTTACACTTAAACTAATACTTCGTTTATGAGAGACGGCCTGGGGGAAAGGGGGAAGGAAGGGCCTCCGCTCTGCCAGAGTTCCCAGTCTTTGTAACTCTGATCTTGAGATTTATGGAAATAGGGAGGGGAGGGGAAGGGGGCGGAGATTAAATTGGTGTTGCTGCCTATATATAGCCTTAGATTAGCCTCTTAATCCAACCTTCATTCAACTGTAATATGTTGCCTCGAGCTTTGAGCGACCACCGTAGGTAGCTAGGGGGTAAATAGAAGTGTGTACCACCTCCTGTGGCTCAGAAGCAAGACTTGCTTGCTAATTCGAAGTCAGTCATTCCTCCAGGGCGCGCATCCGTAACATATTTTTGGCATCATTGAAAGCTTCTTTTAGAAATTAGTGTTTACGTGTCACTGTTGTTTCTCTGCGGACTAGTAATGATGTTTCTTCCTAGACCCATCTGCTTCAAAGAGAAATATTTGAATAATCATCTAGACCTTTTTTGTTAAGCATCCCTACCACCGCGCTTTCTCCCCATAGTGCCATATATGAAATGAAATTCATTTTCCTCTGGCCATATGCCTTTGATCTTTTTCTTTTTCTTTTTTTATATTTTATTTTATTTTATTTTATTTTATTTTATTTTATTTTATTTTATTTATTTTGAAGCATTCACTAACACTTCTGAAATCCTGGAAGATGTTCATCATTATTTCTTGCATTTAACAAAATCTTTTCTAAACTCCAGCTGTTTTCTTTTTAAGGCTTCATCTTTGCATGCTGGGGCAGATCTGAGCCCTAACATCTCACATGAAAATACTTTGAAATTATTCATCTCAGTGTATAACAAAGAAACTGTTGTTTGATGATGCTTTAATAATGATGTGGCTGTTCAAACAACAAGTAGTAAGGCTTTTGAGAGTGACCAATCTTTTGTAACACTTAAAATGCTGTTACTGCCACAGTTACAATTTATTTAGAACATAGTATCATGCAGAAGAAACCCACAAACCTAAGAAAATGCTTGCAGAGGAGCCTCCCCCAACTGGTGACAACATCTTACAGTGGATGTGTGTCCAGAATTGGGTACTTCATTGCCAGTATTTCCATCTCTTATGCCAAATTGGGGCCATGGTTACTTGAAGGTCACACCTGTTTGTCTCCCTGAGGTTGTCAGTTCCTCAAGGATAACAACTTATTACCTATTTTCTTGGTGTTTTATGGCATCTGATTGGTATTTAGGCCTCTGAATACATGACTTCAGTAAATTTAGAGTCAATGCCATTTAAAGACAAAAACTAACATCTACCAAGAAATACAGATAAATAATATGTTGTTTAAGTTCCTAGAAACAGATAATGTAATGGATAGCGTTCATTGGATGGATTACATTAATCATTTTGTACAGAATAAATATTTAATGTAGAAATAAGATTAGCTAATGAGCACACCTTAAACTAGATCTAGGAACTTTTTTTGTACTAAGAAAGTGTTCATGTCAAACAAGTTTCATTAATAATAAAACAGTGACCACCCACTTAGGGAGTATTTACTTTGTTTCAGATATTCTAGCAGATGCTTTGTATAGGATTATCTTAACTATTGTTACAGTGACCCAGGAATTAGCCAGTATTATCTGTATTCGGCAGATGAGAGGACAGAAACTAGAAGAACTTAATTAATTTGCCCACGGCCCCACAGTTAGGGAGTGCCAGAGCCAGAACTGGAACCCAGATCTGTCTCCAGAACTTTTTTTCCTACTATTTTCTGCCTATGTGGCTGGCAGTAAGGGGAAGGGGGAAATTATACATTCTTTCAACTAGCTAGTAGATAACAGATTCATGTAGTTCAGTATACCAAAGTAGAAGTCTCCTTCCTACCTCTTTTCCTAGTCCTTTCTTCATGACCTATAACCATTGGTATCTGTTTCTCTCATATCCTCACTGAAATATTTTATATGTTTGTAACTTACATATATATTCCCACTTTTGACAGAAATTGGAGCATACAATACACTGTTCCACACTGCATAATAAAGTTTGCATGATGCTTTGGTCTCTCTTCTGTTTCTTTCATCACCTTTTTAAAAATAATGTTTTCTAAAATGTCTGATATTTTGGGGTCTCCTCCTCTCTTTTCTGTTAGTGCCACCCTAGACCTCTCCTGGCCTGTCCACAGTGGATTGCTACGTAGCCTGCTTCTCTCTCGCCTCACTCCATCCAGCTAGTAGTTCAAGGCACCACCAGTTTAATAAACCTTGAGCACCATCATCCACCCAAGGATGAAACATACTCTGTAAAAGACCCAGTTGGTCCACTTAAAACGTGCCAATAGCTTTTCACTGGCCGTAGAACAGAGGCCCAGTTCTTGCTTGCTAGTTCCAACTTCTGGTCCCAGCCGGCATTTCCAGTCAGCCAGCCCCTCCCACACACTCAGAGGTCACCACACTGCTGGTTCCCTCACATGCCAGTAATTTCCACCCCTTTGTTCCTGCTTTTCTCTTCCTGGAATGCCCTCCCTTCCCTCACCGCTAAGTCTCTTGTCTCCTCCTCATATCTGCTGGACCTCTCAACTTTCGAAATACTACTTACATGTAAATTCTTCTCTCTGGCTTTCGTGATCACCTCATCCACTGAGGGCATCAGAGATGATAATAAACACATTTCTTCGTGCCCCTCAGCTAGGGGAATGAGTAAAATCTTTACACAGGAGTTGCTGGTACCATTATTGGCATTCTCGAATTCTCACCTATCTTCTTGTGAGCCCTAGTGCTCCCCCACCCCCCATCATTGCCACTTCATCTGGATCCCCATGAAAATACCTGAAGCAGGTACCTTTTTCATGACGTTGTATTATAGTTCTTATTAATCTGTTTGACCCCTTCTCCTTCTCAACTTTGAATTAATGAGGACTAATTTACCCTTGTTTCTCAAAATCCATAATCCAGTGTCTGGCACCTAGTATATGCTCAGTGCTTGCTGAATTGAGTTCAGTTGCATCTCTAAGTTATTTTAGGTGGATATGTTTACCTACTTGACTAATCCCTCCTGGCATCATGAGGTGATGTGGCACTGAACACACCTGCCATAACCAAGGGCAGAAGTTCTTTAAATGTTTGGGTGTCGAGCTTCTTGAAATTCTGATTGATGAATGCTGTCAACCGAGAAAAAAAAAATGTTGATATGCACGTGGTTACAGATTTTGCATACCATTCCTGGATTTTCCAATTAAAAGAACTATTGTGGTTGTATTTTTTTTTTAAATCCCTTATCTTTAGAGATAAGTACTGAATTATTTAAGGAGGGAATGTTATGACGTCTGAAACTTGCTTCAGTGTAATTCTGTGACCATGGGGGACAGGGACTGAGAGTAAGAATATTAATGAGAAAACTGACTGGTTAACAATTGAAGTGGGTGATGTATGCAGTGACTTCATTATACTGTTCTGTCTACTTTGGGGTATGTTTGAAATTTTCCATAATGAAGTTTTTTAAAAGAAGAAGTTGGAAGTATTATAGTTTCTAAAAATTGTCGTTGTTGAACAAAACAGAAGACTAATATGAATGCAAATGTTCTTTCTCTATACTTGGAGTTCAGCTTATGCAGTTACTCGTTTCCATGTTCAAACAGTTACACCTCAGTTTGCAAAGGACCGTCTTGCAAACAATGCATTTCCATAAACTATTCACCTCACATTTTAACTTCTCCACAAAACTCAAAGGTAGGTGGCATTACTCAATGCTTGTGTCACAGGCTTATGAATATCGTACCGAAAGCTAATTTTCATCCTTTTTGGAAAATGACAAAGTAATTTGCAGATAAGTCTGAACGAGGGGTGCAGATACATTTAATTTAACCAAAAAAAGCAAGCTGTGAATGAAGCGGAGACACTGATTTCTTCTATGTCTCATAAACCGTTTCTGAAAAAGAAGGGTCAAACTGTCGTGAGTGGCATTGTTCGGAGAAGTGTACTCGTGTAAGCTTTTAAGGGCCACACTCAGAACGTGTGCCTGCAAGACTTCTACTCAGCATTTGCTTATTTTCATACTTACACTTCCCTGGATATTTGCAACTTTATAACTTGTGTTTCCTGACTTTTATGTTTCTTTTATTATGTTATGGACTTTTTAAATGTTGATGGTTCCCAAAGTCAACAAGGAAATTTGTTGTATCATTTTTAAAACGTCTTCCCAGACTTTGAAGATTTTAAAGAAGTTTTAATTAAGCTTCAAAGCCAAGTCTTCACACTGTCTAAGGGCAATGTAGCCAATCCAGTATCACTGCCAGATATTGTTGAAGCATACATTACTATATCGTCAACGCATATTTATATGAACTGTATCACTGTGGAATTTAAACTTCTCGGCCGGTGCCTCTTATCAGAGTATAACAAAACTGCTCCACGAATGAAAAGTAGAAAGCTATTTCAGCCTCAGAAGGAAAAAGTTAGTATTTACTTTCCCAATTAATACATTTAGGGAAGAAAATTGGCATTTTTGTCTCTTGTCACTTGTCTATTGTGGGATTGTGTTAAACCCAGAAGACAAAGCAGCCCTTTAAATTACATTGATCACCCTCTGACCAGAAGAATCTCTTCCTGGTCTGTTGATTGTGGAGTAAAGCAGGCCCATTAAGTAGCCTCTTCTGATCTGGTAGGAAATGATTATGGATGGTCTCTGGGAGACAGCCAAGCACAACCATAGCCCTGGGAATTGGAGAAAACCATGGCTCCAGCTTCCGGGATGAGATGTATTTTCCAAGGCAATCTTCCTTGCTTGCAGTTTCTTCATATATATATATACCATATATATATATACCAAACTTGCAGGGTGACTTTGAGGATGCCCTGTACTGTAAAATGTTATAAAGAAACAATGTTATTTTTAGGGTCAATCCTGTCTATTTACAGTTGAGAAGAACACAATTACAGGCCTAGTTGAAGAAACATTTCAGTGTAAAATTGTATTGGCATTAGTTTTGCTATATGCTCATCTTCCTAGATTTGGGAAGATAAAAATTATTTTTAAAGAGAGACTCAAAAAATATGCCAATAATTATATCTCATTAATAAGAAAGATCTTGGTGTGCATCTGGTATGACCAATGAGTCATAGAGATTAAGACATGAGGGATGACTGGGTGGCTCAGTTGGTCAAATGTCAGACTCTTGGTGTCAGCTCAGGTCATGATCTCACAGTTTGTGAGTTCAAGCCCTGTGTGTGTGTGTTTCTCTCTCTCTCTCTCTCTCTCTCTCTGTCTCTCAGTAAATAAATAAGCTTAAAAAAAAAAAAGTAAGGAATAAGACATGATCTTTATCTTCAAGAGGCTTGTGCTGTCCTCCAGGAGATAGATCAGCCCCTGGACCAATAGGGACTGAATGATGAAATTATCCTAAAGCTCTGTTCTGCTTATGTCAGCTCATAGGTTTGCTTAGGTTCTGCTTATGTCAGCTCCTACCTTTGAGAGCCCTTTGTGGGTTCGAGTGGCTTCTCTGGTGGTGCCTGCCAATCTTCCAGCTCTACTTGGAACAATGTTGTTACTCCTCTACCCACCCACCGGCTTCCTGCTCCTAGAATGCCTTCCTCCACCCATTTCTGCATATCAGATTTTACTCAAATCCTTCTCAGCTCAAATGACCCCACCTCCCCACAGCCTTCTCCAATCCCCAACCAGAGCAGTGCAGACACAAAGGTGAATTCCAGAATGGGTGGAGCTCAGTGGGAGGGCTAATTCCTGGAGAAAGTGAGATTTTGAACCAAGTCTGGAAGGGCTGATGAATTTGGCAAACCAGAAAATGGACAGCATTCCAGGGAGGACAACCCCAAAGAAAAACAATTACATAAAATATTATAACATCATAAATACTTATAAAATAAATATTGGCTGCAGTTTTTCAGCCAACTATACTGGAACTAGCAATGATTTCATTCAAAGGTATGTTTTCCTCAATATGTCTACTTTTTAAGATCATGAAAGTAGTAGATTATATTTTAAAGCACACTTTGATCGTATGTTCTTGCTCTCAAGTAGTTTATAAAATGTGACATCACATGTTTAAGACTACATCCAAAAGTACAAACCACTATCTTCAGCATTGGTGGTAGCAGGAAGCTGATAATAGACATGAAAACAAACAATGGAAGAGAAAAGGCCACCTATTGGAATATTTTGTCCTTGATTACAATATGCTTTGAAATTTTCCAAAATAACTAAAATATAAATACCTAGAAAATAAGCAGGAAATTCTTTCTGAAGTTTAGTTTTTAAATATTTCTGAATCTCTGATCCATGGAATTCTTAAAATCTATACCTTAAAGGAATTTTAGGAGTTTTTATTCTCTCACTTTGACTTCTTTCCAGTTGGACTGTTCTGATATATTTTTTTCCTACTTTTATTCAGTGGATTAGAGATGTTGCTGAAACAGTTACACCTGAGAGATAAAACAGGGATGTAATAATCAGATTAATGTGAACCATTTTAATGCAGGATTGTGGTTGTCATTAGGAGTTTCTGCAGTATCTTCCCTCTGCATCTACTAGGGAATAAAACACATGACTTAGAATAATTTCTGATTTTGTAATATAACGTGTACTGATGTGAGCAGAGTATGTGCAAAAGTACTTCTCATTCTTAGCTCACTCTAATGTTGATGCTGATGCCATGGGTCTCTTCAGCAAGTGTGTTTTTGGGGCAGTTAAATGCCAAGTGGAATGATCTGGCCTATGTTGAGCAAAGTGTTTGAAAGATGTAGAATTATATTTTGTCTATTCATATTTCAAATTTTATGTCAGATGAGGACTTTCAAAAAACAATGGTTAAATGTACTATTATCTTTGAGGACTTTTAAATAAATATCAAGAATACCACCAGGCAGAGGTGAGTAATCAGAAGGAATACAAACTGTTACACACTGCAGAGAATATATCCTAAGCCACTGTTGGGTGAGCAGTTTTAGAATATTCTACTGTCCTCCTGTTCTTGTTCATTTGCACAGAGGACCTTACTTCTTTTCAAACTAACTTCGACAGCTTCCTGGATTTTTTTTTTTTTTTTTTTTTTGTGATCGTTTCTAAGAAAAAAAAAAAGGCACGTGTTTTTCTCAGTACACGAGGTAATAGAGTGAGGTTATTATAAACAGGAAGGAGAACCCCACGTTGCACGGATAGAGGAAACTGCTGCCTAGGGGAAAGGTGTCTGGCTTTGGTATTGAGGAGTGTGAAGATTGTGCTTTTGTTAGAGGTGAGCCTCTGCAGGAAACAATGTGATAACCAGCTACTGTGATACTAGAAACCATGGTGCCATAGATTTCTTATTTACATGTCTCTCAGAAGCAGGACTTTTGTCAAATCCTCTCACTAAAGATACATGTTTCCGTAAAGGAACTCCGTGGAAAACCACTTGGCATTTGGGAGGTAGCCTGTGCCAGTTCAATTTATCCGAGTGCTGAACTAGCCGTGAAAATTAATATTTATGCTTTACTCTAGCTAATTCTAAACCGTAAAGTCTATGAGGCAAATAATGAAAAAACTGCCTTCGAGTATCATGTAAATAGTTGCCCTAGCCCATGCTACAACTTTGGTTGGCTTTTTGGAAAGTGCACTGAATGGAAACTGGGTTGATCAGGTTCTGGCCCTGACTGGTCCCAGTATGGAAGCCCCTGATGGGAAGGCATTTTTTGCTTTTTATCTCTGCTTTATCACCAATGTTAGAATGGAATGCATGACCTCAAGCAAGTGGTTTGACACATTAGAGCTTTACCGGATTGTTAGATGAAGATCTGGGTTTTGGTCCCTGGTTTTCAAAGGGTTCTATGCTTCATGGCTATCACTTGTAAGTTAAAAAGTAAAACAAAAAAAAAAACAAAAAAAAAAACATGGCACCTAGGTGGCTCAGTTGGTTAAGCATCTGACTCTTTGTTTCAGCTCAGGTCATGATCTCATGGTTTTGTGAGTTTGAGCCCTGTCTTGGGCTCTGTGCTGTCACCGTGGAGCTTTAGGGTTTCTCTCTCTCTCTTTCTCTCTCTCTGCCCCTCTCGTGAGTTTGAGCCCTGTCTTGGGCTCTGTGCTGTCACCGCGGAGCTTTAGGGTTTCTCTCTCTCTCTCTCTCTCTCTCTCTCTCTCTCTCTCTCTCTGCCCCTCTCCTACTCATGATGTCTCTGTCTCTCTCAAATCCATAAACTTAAAAAAAAAAAAGTAAAACATATTTAATTGTTAAAACATTAATAAACACAACCACAGCTCAAATGCATCATGGGATTATTTTAACATACTGGAGACTATTAATTCTTGTTAACTCGCACTCCCCAGGTTTAGCACTGTGCAACCTGTCTGATTAACCCCTGTTGAATTCCTGTCGACTAGTACCAGTCGTATGTTTGATAAATAAATACAAACAAGCTATTCTCTTTATGTTTGAACCTTAAAAAAAAAGAAAATGTACTTGAGAATTTATAGGTCCATGCTACTTTTTGTTCAGTGTTTGGGGATTTTGTCTTTTTACATTTGAATTTATGTAGTCCACTGCTATAAAATTATTCCAAGGAATACAGTCCCATATCATCAGTGTGCTGTATACCACCAAGTCCGGGGCTTGGCTTTGACATTTCTATTCAGTTCGTGCTTTGGCAATTGTGAAATACTCGTGTGGATGGTAAGTGATTTTTGTGCCACCCTTCAAATAAGGCTTCATCTGCCAGACAGGCCTGGGCAGGTCCCCTTCTGGGCAGGGTGAGGGGGGTGGGGGGAATGGTTGCAGGCTTGGTTGAGAGAACTCGTAAATGTGGAAATGTTTGGATGCCTGCCCACCACCACCTTTGAGTTTCCTGAAAATCCATGATCATGTTTTTTAAGCAAATGCTCCAAAGCAAAATTCTCCCACTGGTTACTAGTCAGGGGTATAATCCTTTTTCTAGAAGATTCTCTTTTCCTTTCCTTGGTTAAGAGAAGAATGGAATATACTTCAATCCCCATTTCTGTAACTTTATCTTCTAACTTCCCACTTGAACAAATAGTCATATAGACTCCTACCAGTTTTGCATCTGACACAAAATCAACTTTATTAAAATGATTTGCTCTCTGGAATTTGGCACTACTCCCTGCTGATTCTTTTTTTTTTTTTTTTTAAGACTACTTTTTTAGAGCAGTTTTGGGTTTATACTAGATTAAGGGGAAGGTGCAGAGATTTCTGGTATACCTTCTATTTCCATACATACCTAGCCTTTGCCATCGTCCTCATCTCCCCTCGGAGTAGTACACATGGTACAACTGATGAATTTATGGATCGTTTGATAGCACATGGTCTGGCATATCTTGGGTGCTCATCGTAAATGTTCAACCCATTTTCTATACACACACGTATGTGAATTTGTTGACATATATGCATAGGCATTTTTTGAAAGGATACAAGTCAGACAATCTTAAAGGTTTAAATTTGTTATTGTTTACATGGAGTGGAATGCTACTCCATGGACTTAAGATTATGAGTGAAAGTTGGAAAGTGGTCTTTATTTTTCACTTTTATGTGCTTTTATACTGTTAACTTTTATGCCATCAGTGTGTTAGTGGTACTTTACAGTTGAACAGAGTCCAATAAAATAAAATGATTCTGATTTTCCTAAAGTGATGCATTAGAACACATAGCTTTTAATTTTTTTAAGTTTATTTATATTGAGAGAGAGAATCCCAAGCAGGCTCCACGCTGTCAGTGCAGAGCTCCATGAGGGGCTGGATCCCACAAACTGCAAGATCATGACTTGAGCCAAAATCAAGAGCTGGATGGTTAACTGTCTGAGCCCCCGGAGCCCCCTTAGAACACATAGGTTTTAAAATAAAGATCCTGTGGGGCGTCTGGGTGGTTCAGGTGCAGAACCTGCTTGGAATTCTGTCTCTCACTCTCTCTGTCCCTCCCCTGCTTGCTCTCTGTCTCTCTCTCTCTCTCAAAAATAAGTGAATAAACTTAAAAAAATAAACAAAATAAAATAAAGATCCTAGAGGATGTCATTGAATCAAATCTTGTAACTGCAAGTTCTAATGCAAGGACATTTTTTAGGTTATTCTTTGCTGTAATGTTAGAAAAGGTGATAGAATTGGATTTAAATAATTTCTGTATGTAGGTACCAACCTAATAGAGAATTATGCAGTATGTTAAAATGTATATACAGTGGCCATTACTTAAAGTTAGATTTATAGATATTTTATCTCCATCTGTTTTCCTTATTTTCTCTAAATGTGCAACCATGGGTATATGATGAACTGATCTTATTATCAATTTTTAAGGAATTATTTTTTCACACCTTATTCAAGTAATCGAGTGGTGGTATGCATTATAATATAAATGGTATGACCATATGTTAATAAGGTAAACAAAGGGTAACATAAAATCATATCTTGATAGATATAGCCCTTCCAAATCATCAACTTGTGAGATTTTATATTTATTCTGTTGATAATTCAGTTGATTGATACATTTTTTAAAAATATTTATTTTTGAAAGAGAGAGCACAAGCCTCTCTTGTGGGGGGGGGGGGGTGGGGGTGGGAAGAGAGAGGGAGACACAGAATCTGAAGGAGGCTCCAGGCTCTGAGCTGTCAGCACAGATCCCGAAGCGGGACTTGAACTCACAAACCATGAGATCATGACCTGAGCCGAAGTTGGACGCTTAACCAACTGAGCCACTCAGGTGCCCCTCAATAAATTGTTCTAAGTTTATTTAAATATTTGTATTTAAGTAATCTCTACACACAATGTGGGACTTGAAATCACAATCCTGATATGAAGAGTCACACATTCTACCAAATGAGCCAGCCAGGCACCCCCTCAATAAGTGTTTTAAATTGCTTTTTGAAAAATATTTTCATTGCCTGTATTGAAGGAAAAAAGTAATTTGATAGGAAAATTCTGGAATATATCTTTTTTTAATCAGTTTTTTTTTTTTTTTTTATGTTTGCTTATTTTGATAGAGTGTATGTACCTACAAGCAGGGGAGAAGCAGAGACAGAGGGAGAGAGAGTCCCAAGCAGGCTCCACACTGTCGGCACAGATTCCAACACGAGGCTGACATGGGACTGGATTCCAAGAAGTGTGAGATCATGACCTGAGCCAAAATCAAGAGTCAGATGGTTAACCAACTGAGCCACTCAGGCACCCCTTAATCAGTTATTATGTAGTATTTTGTACTTAGGTGGTTTTTGCTTAGATAAATATTTTCTCGATATATAGAAAAAATGATGGCCTGTTTTATTTAAAAATTTTAGAAGCCTTTTCTGTTTAGGAACCATAATTTTGCCTTTAGGTATTTGTTTTGAATTACTCAAAGCTAGAACTTCTTAGCTTTAAGAACCTCACATCTGGGGCACCCTGGTGGCTCAGTCGGTTAGGCACCCAACTTCGGCTCAGGTCATGATCTCACGGTTCGTGGGTTCAAACCCCCGCCTCGGGCTTTGTGCTGACAACTCAGAGCCTGGATCCTTCTTCAGATTCTGTATCTCCCTCTCTCTTTGCTCCTCCCCCACTTGCACTCTGTCTCTCTCTGTGTCTCAAAAATAAACAAAACACTTAAAAAAAAACCCTCACATATTTTGCATACATACACATTTTTTTAATGCTGACTTTACTCTTTCTATGATGGTAATCCTTAATAATAGTTTCTTTCATATCATCCTTCTGAATATCTCCTCAATTAGGACTGTAATATAGAATATTTACTTCCATGGCAGGAATAACATACGTAGTGCAGGGCATTGCTAAGCAGGTCATATAGCTTGCTATGCCAAGGATTTTGTGTAGTCTGTATGTGCAGCAGTATAAAGAACCCTCATTATGATGTTACAGTAAAACCGTTTGGGTGTAATACTGTACATGGGACAAATAGAAAGAAATACATTAACCAGAGTAATGTATTCTCAGGATCTTCAAATCTAGAGTTGGGTTTTATTTTGTTTGTTTGTTTGCTTTTTTACTGGAGTGTGCAATCAATACAGCAGGGTAATTTCCTATATCACAGCTGACCAAATTCTGAAGGATCTGGGAAGTTAGAGTAACTCTCTCTATGGCAAGCTTTATTTCTAAGCAGTCCCAAAAAATACAAAATCCCTGTGTTTTTTAGGTTCTTGGGCTTTTTCAGCTCCCTGAATTACTCTTGTTGCCCACCCTCATTTGCTAAAGCATGTATGTCTTCCAATGTTTGCCTTTGCTCCTTGGTTCTATAATTACATAGTCACTTTATTTCTGATCCATGTAAAAGCAGGTTGTATACACTTTGCCCCTTTTTTCATCAGAGCATATTTCTTTACAAGATATTTCTCTTAAAGAACCACAGTACAATAGTAAAATTCAATGAATTTATAATAGATACCATACTTACCGCCATAGTCTACACTCCAGTTTCATCAATTACCCCCAGTACTATCCTAAATACATTACGTGTGTGTGTATAGACACACACACAGACACAGACACACACACACACACATAATATGTATATAATTCCTCACAGTACAGCATGCACTCAAGGATTACATGCTGCATTTAGTAATGTCCTTTTGATTCTCCTTTAATTCGCTATAGTTCTTTGATTTTTGTTTTTATTTTGTTTTTGTTTTTGTTTTTGTTTTTGTTTTTGAGACATTAACACTTTTGAAGAATACAGGCCAGTTGTTTTGGAGAATGTCCCTAGATGTGCCTTTGTTTCCTCATCATTAGATTCAGATCATGCGTTTTTGTTTGGAATGCCACGCAGATAATATCCTGTTCTAACTGTAAACTGTCTGGAGTCATGTGATGTCTGTTGTCCCTGGGTTAAGGTGTTATCTTGTTACTGCACTGCAGAGTTAGCATTTTCTTTTTGTAACTGATGTGAAGATGCTTTGAGGCTTTTCGAATATCCTGTTGATCATCAAGCACCTCTACGTATGCGCATGCACACACACACACAGTGTGTCAGGGCACTTTTAGCATCCATTGATGATCCTTGCAAGAATCAGTTTTTGGCACAATGATTTTCTAACTCCATGTTTCCTTCCGTATGTATCCATTGGCATTCTACTGAAAAGAAAACTTACATTTATGTCTAATTACTTCTCTTTCCCTTGTGCACTGATCTGTTTCTTTTAGCTAAAAGAAATGAGTCTGGACCTCCAGATTCTTATTTTACTCACTGAGTTATTCTCCATGCTGTTGTTAATTATTTTTGTGGCCACATTGTCTCAGGTGATGTCAGTAGATTGTCCTCAGGATAGTTTTTATGTAGTTTGATCTATTTTTATCTTTCTTTGTTAAAAGCCATTCAGTACTTTCTGACACATAACTTCTGAGTATCATATTGAATCTTCCCTGCTCTAACCTTGGAATCAGTCATTTATCCAAGAGACCTTTGTTCTTTAGTAGGAAATGATATTTAGAGCCTGGGTCATATTTCTCCTTATGCACAGATAATATTATTGCCACACTTTGGGGATTGCTTTAAACTTCAAAAGAGGTTAAAGAGTTTCCATTTAAACCTGCAATTTTTCTAATTAAAAAGGTTATGCATTCTTACATTATAGAAAATACAGACAAATAACGGAACAGGAATAAAATGCTCCCTGAACTCTATGCACTCTCTTGACCACGTGTGTTTTGTGTAGCTTAGATTGTATCATGTATATAGAATTTGGTGGGCGTTTAGGTTTTTTTCTGTTTCTACTTAACACATCATTGTTTTCTCCAAGTCCAAAAAATTAAACAGTTGTAGTTTTCAGTCATATACTTTTTATCTTTTCCTTGTGGTCTTTTTATCTCAGTGCTATGATATCCGTAAGTAGAGAAAGTTTGTTCGCTCGCCCTCCGCATTTTCTGCCTCCCTCTTCAATCCCACATTGTTACCTACCCTCCATCTTCCGCCTGATCATCAGAGGATGCACAATTATCCATGTGGAAAGACAGCAATTAGTATTAAAGACTGTGGCAAGCATTTATTTTGTATACTGATTGCACTTTTGATTTTAGTTATGACAAGCTACTCAGTGATAAATGTGTTTTCTCTAAAATTAACATCAATGTTTGGCAAACAGAAATAAGTCACTCAAGGAAATATCTGCCTGGTTACTGCTCTGGTATGTTTAGATGTATGTGCACAGCTTTTAACTCTGGAGAGCATAAGCTGTCTCTGGTTTTGCTCACATTTTTTTTTCCTTTTTAGTGTGGGATTTTCCAACCTTGGCACAATTAAAATTTTGGACCAGATAACCCTTTGTTGGGGGGGGGGGGCTCTCCTGTGCATTGTCCATTATTAGCAGCACCTATTTCCTCTACCTACTAGATTTCAGTAGCATCCGCACTTCCCCAGCATGACAAAAAAACATCTACAGACATTGCCACATGTTCCCTTGCAGAGCACATAATTACCCCAGAATGAGATCACTGCTCTGGAATAATGCTTAACACATAATAAGCACCCCCAAAATACAAATTAATATATATTTAAACCACAGCTGCCCAATCTTTGGGCATTTACTTATTTTATGCCACCATTTCCTCTAAATTCTTAGAATTTGTGGTTTGAAATATTGTAGGTATGCAATCATCACAATACTTTTGCTTGTAGACAAATGTTCTAAGTGTTTTAACTTACCTAGAACAGAGGTTTTGGGGCGTTTTGCTATTAAAATATTTTGAAACATTATTTTTGAGAACCTGGTTTTCTAAAAGCCAAAGTGTGCTCTTACAAATGTCTGGTGTGTGTGTGTGTGTGTGTGTGTGTGTGTGTGTGTGTGTGTTTCAAAGTGTTGAGAGACTTTAAGAATCACATCAGTAAGATTAGACTATCTGTGAAGTTGAATGAATATGCCTGGTTAGTTGTTAAGGGAAGAAGGGAAGGATCTGGGGGAGAGAATCCATCTGGGGAAAGGAGAAGGGCCCAGAGAAGGGAATATGCATGCCCTGAACTACTTCTTACAATCTACATTAAGTAGAGGACATGAATTGATAGAGTGAAAGCATTTTAGGGTTTTATTCAACTTCCTAAAAGTTTTATAAAATAACTTCACTTAAGAGGAAATAAGTGACATTGCACATTGTCTTTTTTTTTTAATTTTTTAAATTTACATCCAAATTAGTTAGCATATAGTGCACCAATAATTTCAGGAGTAGATTCCTTAGTGCCCCTTACCCATTTAGCCCATCCCCCCTCCCACAACCCCTCCAGCAACCCTCAGTTTGTTCTCCATATTTATGAGTCGCTTCTGTTTTGTCCCCTCCCTGTTTTTATATTATTTTTATTTCCCTTCCCTTATGTTCATTTGTTTTGTCTCTTAAAGTCCTCATGTGAGTGAAGTCATATGATATTTGTCTTTCTCTGATTCATTTCACTTAGCATAATACCCTCCAGTTCCATCCACGTAGTTGCAAATGGCAAGATTTCATTCTTTTTCATTGCCAAGTAATACTCCATTGTGTATATATACCACATCTTCTTTACCCATTCATCCCTCGATGGACATTTCAGCTTTTTCCATACTTTGGCTGTTATTGATGACACTGCTATAAATATGGGGGTGCATGTGTCCCTTTGAAACAGCACACCTGTATCCTGTGGATAAATGCCTAGTAGTGCAATTGCTGGGTCGTAGGGTAGTTCTATTTTTAGTTTTTTGAGGAACCTCCATACTGTTTTCCAGAGTGGCTGCACCAGCTTGCATTCCCAGACATTACACATTGTCTTAATTTATTTCTCTGAAGAAGTTGTACATTGATACTTAAAATGTGATTTTTAGAATATTTCTATTTTTGCTAAAAGGAAAGCAAAGTATCACCATTCAGAACCAAGGTAGATATGCTAATAAGTGTAAGGCATGAAATTGTTCTGGAAATATGATAATGAAAATTTTATCATGATGCCTCTATATCATAAAAAGATTTAGATGAGTAGTAAGCTCTTAGTGCTTTTTTTCCACAGCACAATTCCTTTGGGTTTTGGTCACTCTTTCCTTGTAAGGTGGTTGCTTAGCAGTTTAAATTTCCACCATTAATGTCCCTCTGGAGATGGTTGTAAGTTTTTGAGGGGAGAACTATTATTAAGTTTGGTACTCTTTAAGAAAGATTATTTTTGTTCTTTCATACCATTAAGGATAAGAGGAAATGGGACATGAATATAATAGTGATATTTAAAATTTTTTTTTTACTGTTTATTCATTTTTGAGAGACAGAGAGACAGGTGTGAGTGGGGGAGGGGCAGAGAGAGAGGGAAATACAGAATCTGAAACATGAAACAGGCTCCAGGCTCTGAGCTGTCAGCACAGAGCCTGACATGGGCTCCAACTCACAGACCACGAGATCATGATCTGAGCTGATATCAGATGCTTAACCAACTGAGCCACCCGGGTGACCTTGGCCTATATTTCTTTAACGTACTATTTTAGATTTTAGAGGGAAAATGTTTTTGCCATTCACTGTGTAAGAAGACTCAGTACCATGTTTATATGTATGTAACCTGAACCAGTATTAAGTAGAGTGGCATTTGAGTGACTAGTATTTTTGTACTAAAGAAGGGAATATCTGATTTTATTTAGAAACTTTTTTTTTTTTAGATAGGCTACTATTTGAAATTTCGTTTTTTTCTTTTTTCCAATTATTATAAAAACTAAAGCTTACATAGAATGTGCCTGGAGATATAATGAAGAATTCTGTAGAGGCTGGGGATGATTTTGAGTATAGAGGCTGTTTGGTACAAAATCATAAGGACATTTAAAAAGATAATGTTGTTCTTGGCAACAAAGTGTAGTGTTATTGTAGGCATTTATCTGGTCTATTGCTTTAGAATGTTAGTAATTTACACTTTTAGAGAGCAACTTCATTATTTTTGCTTCTTCTGAGATCATTTTTATGAACCCGAATGACTCCTGGACACAACTTTCAGTGAAGGATTTTATGATGTATGTTCCTAGAGTTTTAGCTTTAATGGAAAGGAGAAGAGTTTATAACTTTGGGAAATTTTTAGTTCATTCTTCTTATGGTACATTATTTCGCTCATTTGGGGTATAGAATAAAAGGTAGTTCTTGAACGTTCCTCCTGAGCACAAAGTGCTTCATGGGAATGTTGCTGTGAAGTGGCAATCACATTGCCAGTTTTGTGTGCTGGTGTTACTGTGCCGTTCCCAAACACTTTATACTTTGGAGATGATGTTGCTGCCTGGTAACTTTTATTATCTTAGAACGGAAAGGCCTTTTTTTTTTTTTTCCTTCATACTGTCTCCAGGGTTATTTACTACCCAGAGAGAGTTTTACTTTGAAGTTTGATGGGTTCTTCTTTTCTCACAATAGCCACCAGGTTTTGAAATTTGGGCAAAACGCTCCTCCAAGCCACTTTATTTAAAAACTTCATATTCTTTGTATGTATTTTCACCTTTTTATTAAATTGAAGTGTGTTAGGCTATAATGTATGCTTTAGAACTGGGTTGCCCACCGTAACGACTGGCCACATTGGCTGTTTTCATTGTAATTCATGAAAATTAAATTTTAATTCCTCAGTTACACCAGCCACATTTAAAGGGCTCAACAGCTACATGTGTCTAGTAGTTGCCTTATTAGACAGTACAGATCTAGAACATTTCCACCATCACAGACACTCCTGTTGGACGCACTGCATTAGAATGGGGGATGGCAGACTGCAACCCGGGAGCCCAGCCTCATCTACCACTTGTTTTCTGTAAATAAAGTTCTATTGCCATACAGTCACGACCGCCTGTTTACATATTGTCTGTGGCTGCTTTCAGGCTATAACAGCAGAATTGAGTAGTTGAAACAGACCATGTGGCTCACAGAGCCGAAACAATTTTCTTTTATCCCTTTGCAGAAGATTTCCACCCCACTGTCCTGTGTGCATACTCATGATTCTTAAAGGTCAGGTTGTTTTCCCAAACGACTTTTTTTTTTTTAATGTTTATTTGTTTATATTTGAGAGAGAGAGGGAGACACAGAATCCGAAGCAGGTTCCAGGCTCTGAGCTGTCAGCACAGAGCCACTTGTGGGGCTCAAACCCACGAATCGTGAGATCATGACCTGAGCCGAAGTCAGATGCTCACCCAACTGAGCCACTGAGGCACCCCCTGTGTATGCGTATTCCTAAAGTTGAGGTTGTTTGGATAGCATAGTTATATGTGCATATTAGCAGTGTAACATATTACATAAGGCAGATTATCACACTCCAAATATTATCCAGACCAGAAGAACAATCGTCGCCTTTTAGGAACAGTAAGAAGTCCTTCTCTGGCAGATCACAAGAGAATGAAAGAAGGAGAGCACCGGCAAGAGCACATACAACAGGGCAGTCTACTCATGGTGTGCTGGACAACTGGCGGAATTAGTGCACTGTTGGCAAGAGGCCAGTCCATCTGAGTGCTGGCCGATCATCACACTTGGGCCCTGAGTCCTGTTGGGAGTAAGGAATGGAATCTGCGAAGGACCCAGGACAGCTAGAATATTAATAGAGGGAGGTGGGTGAAATTCATCTATCATGTTAAACCTAAAACTCTTTCCATTTAGACTTAAATAGGAATGTATTCAAAAAATGTTTATTTCATGAATAGGGTGCTTAGTTTTGAATTTTGGTTGATTGAATCATTTTAATACTTCACTGTCTTTTTTATCTTGTGGAATATCCAAAAAATTTAGTCTCTTAGATGGCAGGTGAAATATTTAAATCCATTTTGTTTTACCATTTTGCATACAGTTTTCTTGAATAATACTATTTTAAACCCTGGAGATTTTCCATTTTGGGGGACAGCATGAGCTTATTTTTATTTTGTCTGTGTGTTTGGCTTATAGTTTTATATGCATACATATATGCATGCATAGGTTGTACCCCACATAAGTTTTGTCTCTGAGGATTCTGTAAAACTGATTTTAAAATACATACACATAGACACATACACACATAAGTATGCATTTCTCGTTGTTGTCAAGTTGTAAATTGTAATGCAACCCAATAAAAATAAGCTTTTGATGTTGGCCTAATAGAGCTGTCTTTGTTACTTTTTGTTACTTTCCCAGGTTTAAACTAGCACAGTTTCTTATTCAAAGTGCCCTTGCTTCTCTTTTGCCACAGCTTCAGTGAGTGCCTTATAAAGCCTGACCCTCACTGGAGCAGATTATAATGTAGCGTGGATTGCTAAATTTAGAGAGAAGCCAGACCTCTGCTCTAAATAGTAACAGCTAAGCGATAGAGACTTGCTGCGCAGAATATCTTCATTTAGTCTTTCAATACCAGTAGGTGAGTTTCTGTTTGTGTTTGTTTTAATATTTGCTGTTGTGTTCGTCAAGATGTTTGTATGCTTTTTTGTTTGCATGTTTATTATGTTATCTTTCACATATAGTATATGGAGAGTGTGAATGGTAAGCCCAGGGAACTAGACCACGAAGAAACAAACTTTTGTGTTTAGAACTGAAGAAAGTATAAATATAAATGGAGCTAAAGATTTTTAAAATAGAGTAACTCTGTCGTTGGTAGGCTGGGTTTTGTGGTGATTCCTCATTAGCAGAAAAAGAGCAACAAAATGCAAAGGCAGAGGTAGAGAATTCTGTGAGTTTATCTTCTGGACCTTAAAATAAAACTCTTAGTGAAGGCTCACACTTCAAAAGTATTTTTTTATTGATTACAAAATAGAGACATCTTTGGCAAAGAGTAACTCGTTCCTGCGTGTTCATCTGCTGGAAAAGCTTCCAGCTACCTGGGGTCTATTTTTCTTATATCTCAGTATGAGCCCTAAACTCTTTACCAGGTGTTTTTCTTTGCTGGCACAAGAAAACATTTTATGTGATGTTTGTACTGTTTGGGGAGGGGAGTAGAAACTATAAACATGTAAGCGCGCGCCCATTTATCACATGTACCCCCAGTGACCTGTTTGCTAATCCAGAGTGAATCTGCTGAACATGCCAACGAGGAACTTTCTGAATGAGTTTTGTGGTGAATGTAAATAATGCATGAGAAGCTCTGTTTCTGACTTGTATCAAATAGAGTTTATTGCATTTGTAATTATTTCAGTATGTAGCAGCTGCCCCAAACACCAAGAGCCATCACTTTCTCTGAGCTTGTACTAGGTTGTACTTCTGTTGAGTTGTAAATGTTTGTGGATTTTATCTCCCCTAGGCGTGCTCCTTGAGGGCACGGAATCTGGCTTAGTCACCTTTATATCACAAAGCATGATATATTAAGTTCACACTATAGTATTAATAAAAATTATCTGTACTGAAACTATAGAAGAAATTTTGTGTTTGTTACTTTATTTTTTAATCAATTCCACTTAAATTATGATTAAAGTTTTGAGTGATAAGCAGATTGCTTTCTATATGAAGATAGGAGATTTTCTTCTTTTGTTTGTGGAAAGAAGGTTTTGGTGTATAAAATGAATAATTTTTCCATGTTATTGAAGATTTTTTTTTAAACTTTGAGACATAAATAATTCACTTAAATACTGCAAATTTTCTTGATTGTTTAATAGTGAAAAAATCTAAACATTTTCAAATCACAATTTAAAGAAGACCCTTGAAAGGTAATTAAATCATTTGCTTGACATTCTCTTAAATTGTTTGGTCTTCATAATTTCGGCAACCTGGATATATCTTCAGGTTATAATATTAATGCCAACAAGGTTATTCTTAATTTGTAAAAGATCTTATGGAGCAGGGTTTTTTTTTTTTTACTTTTTTTAAAAGATAATTGATTCTGTTTAAAATTTTCCTTGCAGAGAAAAGCAAAAATTGCATATACTCTCTTTGTAACCAAAAAGTTATGCTTCACACTTTTATTTAACTTGCTTTTTTTCCATTAACACTTTGCCTTGAACATCTTTCCATGTCTGCAACAGCTTATTTAACAAGTATTTACTAAATGCTCACTCTTTACTTACCATTGTGTTAGATGCTAAAGATACTGCTTTTAGTAGAACGGACAAAGTCCCTACTCACCTAGAGGTTGCACCCTCATGGGAGAAGTAGACCGCAGGCAAACCGATAACAGTGGAATGTCAGGTGCTGCTAAAGGCTGTGAAGCGAAGTAAAGCTAGGTAAAAGGAGAAAGAACAGACACCAGTAGTGGGGATGTACAGGTAAGGCCTCTCTGAAAAAGAGGCCCTTGAGTGTGTCAGTGAGGGAGCCACCTCAAGGGCTGGGGAGAGATCTTCCCAGAGGAGAGGAAACCTTCTCTGGCACATTGGAAGAAGAAAGAGGGCAGTCTGGCTGGAGCACAGTGAGTGATGGGGAGAGATGCAGGTGTGGGAAACATAATCAGAGGTAGCCAGAGCAAGAAATGCAATACATTTAGATTTAACTCATTCTTCTGTATAGCTTCATAACATTCCACTTAATGGCTTATGATAACTTATCTAACCAGATGACTGTTTATGAGCATTTAACTTTGCATGTTTTTATGCATTCAACAATGCTGCAGCTAAACCTTTACACACACACACACACACACACACAAATATGCATATTTGTGCAGGTAAAATGGTAAATTTCTAGGAAAAGAAATGCTAGACCACACGTTATAACATGTAAATATTTATATTCACCAAATGCTTCCCAAAAGTATTGTGTGGAATTTATTCCCTATGCCAGAGTTTATGTCTGTGGTTTTCCCTATGTCTTTTGTCAACACTGGATATTATTAAACTTTAAAAATTTTTGCCAGTTCAACAGTTAAAACTATACCTTGCTTTGGGGTGCCTGGGTGGTTCAGTTGGTTGAACATATGACTTCAACTCAGGTCGTGATCTCATGGTTCCCTAGTTTAAACCCCATGTCAGGCTCTGTACTGACAGCTCAGAGCTTGGAGCCTACTTCAGATTCTGTGTGTCTCCCTCTCTCTCTCTGCCCCACCCCTGCTCACATTCTGTCTCTCTCTCAAAAATAAATAAACATTAAAAAAAATTTTTTTAATTACACCTTGCTTTTTAAAAGTGTATTCAGTATAGGTGAGGTTGAACATATGCTAATTAGCCATACATTTTTGTATGAACTGCTTATTTGAAATATATAATCTTTTTTTCTTTGTTTTCAGAAATTTTATGAATAAGCATCAGAAGCCAGTGCTAACAGGCCAGCGGTTCAAAACTCGGAAAAGGGGTAGGTTGTGCTGCATATTTGTGGGACTGGGGGGCTGAGAGAGTAGGTGAAGTTCTCAGCAAGACAGGAGTTTGGGGAAGGATTAGAATTATCCTTGTTCACACCTAAGCTCACTAGTTCTACTCTCCTGGGCTCTGAATGTAGAATCTGAAGTTCTTCTGCCTCCAAGCCTCTGAAAGGTTACTTAGGTGTCTGACCTCAGACAAGTCATTTAACTTGTCTAAACTTTGTGTCTATCTACAAAATGAGGATGATTCTGTCTGTTCAGGTTTCCTCACTCTCCTGTGAGGCTATGAAGACACTAGATAAACTTTACTATTTTTGACATCAGCATTTATATTTGAGTTTTGCTTTCTTTGTTGTTTTTAACGAAATGTTGAAAGTAAAGATGGTAAAACTTAGGAGAGAGGTAATCTAGGGAAGGAGATATTGGGGAGTTTTTACTCTTGAGAATTTAAGAGGTCACATTAAATTTATTGCCTAAGTATCTTGAAAACTCAGTATTTTCAAGTGTCTTTTATTGTGGAAAGGTAGTGTCGAACCTGTTTGATGACTGGGAAAATTTCTGTTTGTGTGAATGACTTGTTTTTAGGTCACGTTCATCTCCCTACCCTTTCTGCATAAAGAATGGTTTTAAATTTTAAGTGTTTAATCAGTTTGGCATTCTTATACAGAAGTCCTCTTGGACTTAAAAAAAAAAAAAAATAGCTGAGCCATAACCTGATTAGGAAACTTTTTAAAAGGAACCATGGTACAAGATTATTATGTTGACTAACACTAGGATAGTAACTGAAACGTATTTAAGGAAATATCATGTAGAAAGCTAAATGATGGTGGGATATCTCTCTGAAGGCCTCACTACTGATTATGAAACATAATGGCATGTAATGGTATCATGTGCTACATTGTTGAATTGATGACCCATATGTTACGGCTTTGGCATTTCCAGTGTTGAGGTGGCCCCTGAACCTTCCGCTGTCTTGCGTAAGGATGGTGTCTGCATAAGTAGCAAGTCTAGCCTTGCAGAAGAAAAAAGTCTCCATGCAATCAATGGAGTGGAAGAGTACATGAGAGTAGCTAGATAGCCGCGAGGCTGGATTTCTTTGTAGATGCTGCTTGCAAGGAATTCACATTCGTACTGAAACAATGAAACTAAGAAACTGTAAACTAAGCAAAAGGTGGTTATTTTGTACAGTAATTTTTGTCTTGTGCTTTCCCGTTTTCTATTTTTTTTTTCCATCCCTGGCTCATCCCTATAAACTAATACACGTATGACCTCAGCCATCTCCTTCTGCTTAGTCCCGTCTTTGTCATATAAATTGTGTCTCCATGATATTTCCCCATTGAAATCTGGACCCTGATATTAACACAAGATGTTACAGTCAATGTGCCTTCCTTCTCTCATTGTTTAAAGCAGTCAATGAGGGGGAAATGATGTGGATGATTTCAGAAGCATTTCATCAGTAAGGAACGATATAGTTCAGAAAGCTAATTATAGTTAAGGTATTGTTGGGCCTGGTAATGTGATAATAGCTAATATATGTCCAACTGTGAGGTGCAGAAAGGTTTGCCATCGCCTGCCCACTGGGGGAACATGTTAATCTCAGACCTGGATCTCCAGCTTTATTCGTGGGACGCTGATTCACGGTAACTGAGCTTAAAAGCCAAGAGAGGGCCCAAGGGTGTATTGCACAACAGCAGGCGTGATTCAACAAGTCAACTGGCCTTTAGAGTCAGTCTTCACTTTTAAGCCAGAAAGGTTTTCTCTAAATCTGAGCTGGTTTATCTCTGATTCATTTAGTGGGCAAGATTGTGCCTGTGTCTTACCGCTGCTGGAATACTCAGAGCTACCCAGAAATGTATATTATTTGCCATTGATGTGGATTCATATAACTCAGATCTATTGGGGATTTAAGCACTTGAGCTATTTTGTGCCTGCTGGTTGGAAATTAAAAAAAAAAAATGGAGTCAACCTCAATTTCTGCTCTTCATAATAGTGAATTGCATCCTGATGATTTATCGTGCTTTGGCTTTTCTTTTGCTCTTATGATAGGGCTGACTTCAGATAAATGGCTGGCAGTTTTGTAGAGGTAAGGAAAAAAATCTAGTGAGGATATCTCAAGGTCATTTTGCTAGGCTGTCTTCTGAAGGTCTGTCTTCAATTTGAAATTGTTTTCTAACAAAGCTAGTAATGCTCTTCCATGCCAAGTCAGGGAAACAAAACTATTTTTATTGCCTAAGATCAAAATTAAACATTATGATGCGACACATCATTTAGAAATCCATTCAGACTCTTTTCCTTTATAAAATATGCACATCTTGTTTATGATACTTTCTTCAAAGAGATTATGTTTTCTAGTATGACTTGTGGGAATTTGAAATGATGGAATTTCTCCCCTGAGCCATTGTTATGCTTAGCTAAATGAAATAGTTAATGACTGAACTCTCCTCTTTATAAATTTTGTAGAGAAATTGGATTAAAATTACTGAAAATAGGAGAGAAAAAAAATAACCAACTACAGGCAACCAGAGTGACCACATACTCCATTTCATCTGTGTTGACAGTTTTAAACACTCTTAGATTTTCAGTAAGTGTTAGCGACTAAGCTGGTAAATGTTCAAATGTTGAACTCTGTGTGTGTGTGTGTTTGTGTGTGTGTGTGTGTATGCACATAGGTAGAAAACCCATGATAGTTCTTACTCATTTATTATAACTAAGTGACACTCAAAAAGGGATGTAAGTTATGCTATTTATCACTTAATTAACAGGTAGAAAAAGTGTTATATTAACCAGTTACTATGGTTTCCAGTGAAAGCATTGTGTTTAGATAACTTACGGACATATTTGAGCATCAGAAATAGACCTGTTTCTCAGTGTCAGTACAAGGGCCAGCATGACTAACTCTGTAGTGTCACACTTCTGATTCACCAACACAGTATAAATTTGAGACCCTAATTATATACTTCCCGCTTCTAGGGAGGTTTGACCTGTCAAATGGAAACTCAAGGAGTAATAGCATATTTTCATTAGGATTTTGTTAGTTTTTTTGCTAGACTTTCCTCATGTGAAGTACAAATTACACGTAATGTTGTTTCAGATAAAAAAGAACCTTTGGGTAAAATGTCATGTTTCTCCAAACGTTCGTCAGGGTTGTGGCCATTTTCTTGTTGGGGAATTTTGTATTCCACTGGGTGGGCATTTTATCTTAGCAGATGGGAGTTGCTTTTCAGCCTACAAAAGAATGATTAATCCTTTCATGCCATCACGATTTCTTTAGATTCCCGAGCTACAAGGGATCATCTTGACCTACTGCGTTATTGCTCACTGTTGAAGTATCTTCGGCCGTGACCTGCTGTCTCCCTCCTTTTACTTTCCTCTTCCTTGGCAAATCTCTTAGGAAAATAAAACCGAAATGAAGGGCTTTGTGCAGACACAAGTTTTTAAGTTTTCTCTTAGATTCAAAACAAAGCCCTCTGCATGAATTCTTAGCATAGTCTAGATTTTTACCTGTGTACCAGCTTTCATTTTCCACTGCTTCAAATTAATAATTTTCAAATCATCAAAGTCTGTTCTACCACCTGAGTCAACATCCAAATGTGTCGTAGTGCCATTGCAGGAATGGCGTCAGTTGATTTTGAAAGCTGGTTACAAGACAGTAAACAACTTGTGGAGTCTTTTCTTCTCATGTTCTCATATTACAAGGAAAGAAAACTTTCTCTCCCAAGTGGAAAGGAGAATTACCTTTTGGTAAATCTGGACCCTGAGTGGGGGGTGAAGTTTCCCTTGCTTGCCAGTGAGTTCCTCGTGTGCAGTCATGATTATCCCCTCTAACAGCCTCTCATAATCTATTCCTCTGGAGTTCCCATTCTCTTCCTCCCCCTCTACAAAACAAGACCTTAAGTATATATATATATATATATATATATATTTTTTTTTTTTTTTTTTTTTTTTTGCATTCAACATTTGCATGTTCTGGGCTGCTTAATGTTTTGCTTATGGCATCAAAAGGACTTTTATCTCTTGTTCATGAAAAATAGTGTTCAATTTACATCTGTCTTTATGGCATCTTATGCTGTGTGACTCTGACTGGTACTGGGAATGCCATTCTTCTCTGGTTCTTGTGCTGTGGTGTTAACCCCTTACAACTCATCCCTTCTACTAGATCAGGATAAACAGTGAATCTATACAAACCAGTCAGGTGCTGTCTGGTTTTCAAGTAGTTTTTAATTGTATCACAGTCACGCGTTTTAAATACTCAAAAGAATTCTGCAAGACATATGATAGAGACAGCAAATCTGATCCCCCAGAGAAATGCCTTCTGCTTTTTACGTGCTTCTTTGAATTTTTACATTCATGTAACCAAATACCATCCTTACATGGTTATTTCCTGACTTTCCTGTTTGTACTCTGGAAGATGAAGATTTAGCTCTCTTTCACGTGCAGACCTCTTCTCAATTCTTTCTCTGTGACACAGTTTTAGCTTGGCCACTATTTAGGGTTTATATTATTGGGACTTTATACCTGCTATTCATAGCTCAACTGTTATGTGGTTGGTTTGATCTACCTGAACATCATTTTATCTCTGGAGTTAATGTTTCATCTTCCCTTTTTTGATGAGTTTTCTGTGCCTTAACACTAGTCAATACTAACCTTTCCCTTTGTTATGTAAATCTTCCAATACAAAAACTTTAGGAATTCTTATCCTCCATCATGTTAGACTCATAGTGAAAAGCTCCCCTGGTCAGTTTGCTCCCTGGGCCTGCAGTACAGCTGTCAACATGAAATGTTTGAAATATCTTTTCACCAGTGTCCTGGAGAATCCTATTTCCTGGCTCATGTTCTTTTTTCCTCCTTTTTCCTGGGATCTCCTGACTTAAGATCACGAGTTATTCTCCCATTTTTGGCTGAGTGTCTGCTTCAGTAGCTCTTTTAAAAAAGATTGTATGAGAAACATCATTTTTGAGGCCTCAGGTGTCTCAAAATACATTTATCCAGGTTTTGTGCTGAGTTAACAGTTTGGCTGAACACTGAATTGTGGTTTCAAAATCGTTGTCCCTCAGAATTTTGAAGACATTTCATCTGGTTTCTGATATTTCTGTGGAGCAATTTAATGACATTCTGGTTTTTTGGTAGTTTGTATGTGATTTGGGTTTTTACCCCTGAAACTTCCAATAGCTGCCTTATTCCCAGTGTTGAGATTTCTCGATAACGTGTGAGCCTTGTTGTGGGCCCACTTGGAATCCTTGTGCTGGTGTCTAGACAGTTCTTTATTGGGAAACTCATGTCCTTCAACTCTGTAAAACTTTCTTGAAATTTTTAAATCATTTCTTTCCTTTTTGAAAAAAGAATTCTGAGGGCATCCAGCTGCTCGCTTGGTGGAGCGGGTAACTCTTGATCTTGGGGTTGTGAGTTTGAGCCCTGCCTTGGGTGTAGAGATTGCTTTAAAAAAATTCTCATTATGCGCATTATTTAAACATTTGACTTGTCTGCTCTTTTTCTTATTTTTTTGCACTTATTTTCTAGGTCTTTTTTTCTTGACTTTTTAAATCTAGTTTCTAAGAGATATTCTCAGCTTTGTCTTTCAGCTCTTACTATTGAGTTTTTAACTTATTTTATCATGCATTCCATTCCCAAGAACTCTTTTATTCATGAAATATTTCTTTTCTTTATATAATATATTCTTCTTCCTCTCCTTTCCCTCTTCCCTTCTTAGAGTTGCAGTATCCACTTATCTCCCTAAAGGTATTTATGGTAAGATTTTTGTGAAGTATCTGTTTCATCTTTTGCCCCTCCCTTTCCACACCCAACTCATTCTCCCTAAAGGGAAGGTAGAGGTGAAGAAGTCCTTTGAATTGAATCTTACTTTTACCTTTAATTTGGCTTTTTTTTTTTCTGCCTCTTCTGACCTCCTCCAATTTATCATCTTCACTTCTTTTCAACAGTATATGATCCTTGCTTTGTTTAAGATCAGGTTTGTTTAAGCGGTGCTTGACTGGCTCAAGCAACTCATGATAACTCTGGATATGCAGGTCATGAGTTCAAGTACCGCAGTGGGTGTAGAGATTACTAAAAAATAAAAATTAAAAAAAAAAAAAAAGATCTGACTCCAAATGACCGTCCACAAGAAGTCTCTCTAGAGTCTGCTGAGGATAGAAAGCTACATGTATTTTTATTCCCAAATCCTCTGAAGCCCTTTCAGGGCTTCTACAAATTCAAAAATATTGTCATTATAATGCTAGGATATTATTTGTCTCTTTTACATGTTTACTCTGGTTTATGGTGGTTTCCCAGAGGCTACATGATGTGTGATATTACAGTGGATATGGGACTCCATCTGTCTGCTATTAAGCCAGGTGTTAAAGAGATTCAAGAAAGCCTGGTTCATACTAATTTTTTTTATTTGATAAATATTTTTTTTAATTTTCTGGTTTAATTTCTATAAAGTAAGTATCCATAGATATAACCTCCTTACACAAAAATGCTCTTTGGAATCCTCAGTACTTTTTTTTTTAGTAATTTTATTTTGTAGCTTTTTTTTAATGTTTATTTTTAAGACAGAGACAAACAGAGTGTGATACAGGGAAGGGGCAGAGAGAGAAGGAGACACAGAATTTGAAGCAGGCTCCAGGCTCTGAGCTGTCAGCACAGAGTCCAACATGGGGCTCAAACCTATGAACAGAGATCATGACCTGAGCCGAAGTCGAATGCTTAACCGACTGAGCCACCCAGGTGCCCCTGAATCCTCAGTACTTTTATAAGGGTGGCAAAGGGTCATGAGACCAAAAAGACTGAGAGCATCTGCTCTGAAGCTATAAATATACATATCTAGCTCATGATATATATTAAATATTTTAAGTGCCCTGGAATAACTTACCTTGTAAAAAGAGACGTCCCTCCAAGAAATAACAAGTGTTAGTGTAGATGTGGAGAAAAGGAAATCCTCATGAAATGTTGGTGGGAATATAAAGTGGCACAGTCACTATGGAAAACAGGTTGGGAGTTCCTCAAAAAATTTAGAACTGAAGAAAACTGAACTAAAAAAATTTTATCTGAAGAAAATGAAAACAGTAATTCAAAAAGATATATGCGCCCCCATGTTCATTGCAGTATTATTTACAATAGTCAAGATCTGGAAGCACCCTAAGTGTTTATTGATGGATGAATGGATTAAACAATGTGGTATATACATATGTAATAGAATATTATTGAGCCATAAAGAGAGGGAAATCTTGCCATTGGAAGCAACATGGATAGACCTGACGGCATTATGATAAATGAAACAAGTCAGAAAAAGACAAATACCATATGATCTTACTTAGGTGTGGAGTCTTTCAAAACAAAACAAAAAACCCCAAACTCGTAGAAAACAGATTGGTGGTTGCCGGAGGCAGAGAGGAAGGAGTGGGCACAATGAGTGAAGGTAGTCAAAAGGAACAGACTTCCAGTTATAAAATAAGTAAGTCCCAGGGATGTAATGTACAGTAGTTAATGATACAGTATGGTATAAGAGAAAGTTGTTAGGAGAGTAGATCTTACAAGTTCTCATCGTAAGAAAAAAAGATCTAGCGATACATGGTGGTGGATATTAACTAGACTTATTGTGGTAATCGTTTTGCAAAATATATAAAATTGAATCATTGTGTTGTATATCTGAAAGTAGTATGTCAATTATAGAATTGATATATTGATGACTGAAACTAATGTTATATGTTAATAATAAAAATAATTTTAAAAAGATATGTCCCTCTTTATTTCCTCCCTCCTAACCTTTGTTTATTTATATATTCTCCTTTATTCTTAGGCACTTGTCCCTGGATCATTTTCTTTATCTCAGATGAAACAAAATTTTAAGTTTTGATCGTTCTACTTTATTTTTTTTCGGATGGTTAGGATTAGTAGATTACATTGGCCTATTCTCTGAATGACATAAATGATCAGTTATTAATTCTATTATGTATTAGATAGAATTAATGTATTTTTTGGCACCTCTAAATAGAAAGTAAATTACTTGATTTAATAAATGTTTAAACAAGGGGTTTAGAACATCGAAATCTAGTAGAAGAACTTAGTTGTCTTCAAACTTTTAAATAATTACACTGTCAAATAAAGAACAATGAACCAAAGAAATGCATAGTTGCCTTTGGGATAGAATGTGTTTTAAAAAAAATAAATAAATAAAATAATTTGTAACATTTATTTTAGATGAAAAAGAGAAATTCGAACCCACGGTCTTCAGGGATACACTTGTCCAGGGGCTTAATGAAGCTGGTGATGACCTTGAAGCTGTAGCCAAGTTTCTGGATTCCACAGGCTCAAGATTAGATTATCGCCGCTATGCAGACACACTCTTTGATATCCTGGTGGCTGGCAGTATGCTTGGTAAGCCATGCATTATAGCTTCTTCTTTAGTACTTTAAATTCCATTGAAATAGTTTCTTACAAGATAAAATCTTTATAAATTTACATTTATGAGAGTTGGTAAAAAAAAATGCAAATGGGAGTCTCTATGATTTTTACCTTGTTTACCATTTGGGATGGTAATGTGGCTGTAGAAACAGTTATTTGTTAAGAGAGGCACAGAAATGATGGTTTTTGTTAATGTTACAACACAGCTACTTTGCTTTATAGCTAAAGGACAGCTTCCCCATGTGTCCCTAATTCAAAATGTTTCTGGAACAAAGTCTGCTTTTGTATGTCACTAGTTTCTTCCAGTATATTTAATTAACCCCCAAATGCCCTAGCACCCTTTCCCTTAAAGCCCACCCTTTTTCCATGCAGTGAATTGTAACCCTCTGTTTTTCCTTAAATTCTGATTAATCCAAAAAAATGTCAGAAATATAGTTTAAATCTGGTTTTTAAAAATATGTAATTGTGAGTATATAGCTAAAAGGATTAAAGGTAGAAGTTTGAAAATTATTAAAGTTAGTTTCTTTTTCTTTTTTTTCTTTTTTTTTTTAATATGAAATTTATTGTCAAATTGGTTTCCATACAACACCCAGTGCTCATCCCAAAAGGTGCCCTCCTCAGTACACATCACCCACCCTCCCCGCCCTCCCACCCCCCCATCAGCCCTCAGTTTGTTCTCAATTTGTAAGAGTCTCTTATGCTTTGGCTCTCTCCCACTCTAACCTCTTTTTTTTTTTCCTTCCCCTCCACCATGGACTTCTGCTAAGTTTCTCAGGATCCACCTAAGAGTGAAAACATATGGTATCTGTCTTTCTCTCTATGACTTATTTCACTTAGCATCACACTCTCCAGTTCCATCCACATTGCTACAAAAGTTAAAGTTAGTTTAAAAGCAAAATAAAAATAATAGAGCAGAGACATCAAGGTAGAAGGCTTTTCTAAGTGACATGGCATATTGATCTAAATGTTGATTAGGTATCAAAATGACCCATTGTTCCTCTCATGTTTATTCTTAGAACTTAGTTTGTGTAATCAGTTTGTGTGGTAACCATAAATCACTAGAAGTGGTCCAATCCTCTAAGCCAGTGATTTGCAACTACTGAGTGGACATTTGCAAATGTGTGAAAGTGTTTGGGTTGCTATAAAGACTTGGTAGTGGAGGCATGCATGCCACCTACTTTGCAAGGGGAACTCAGTACAATGAAAATTTGCCCTACCCAGTGCGCTATCAGTGCCTTTCATTGAGAAACACTGTGTAAGCCAGCCTACTTTAGGACAAAGTGTGTACTTTCATCCATTTTGAGGTATAGCCACATTTTAATTCCTCCTTCTGAGAAATCTTTCCATTTTGGTACGCGGGCTCTAATTACTACCAGGCTCCCTTTTGATCTGTATTGCTGCTTTATTTTTTTCTTGTTACTATTTGTAAAGATCTCACATCATCACTGTGGACCATTCAAATCCAAGCATAAGAACTATATGTATTGGGGGCGCCTGGGTGGCTCAGTCGGTTAAGCGTCCGACTTCGGCTCAGGTCACGATCTCGTGGTATGTGGGTTCGAGCCCCGCGTCGGGCTCTGTGCTGACTGCTCAGAGCCTGGAGCCTGTTTCAGATTCTGTGTCTCCCTCTCTCTCTGACCCTCTCCCATTCATGCTCTGTCTCTCTCTGTCTCAAAAATAATAAATAAATGTTAAAACAAATTTTTTTTAAAGAACTCTATGTATTGTGGTCAAATCCCATTACCTAGAGACAACTGTTATTAATATTTTGGTTAATTCCATTCTAGAAATCTCTTTACCTACATATGCTTATTTTTGAGAATGGGATGATATTATACAAATAAGATACTCTGTATGACTGTTTTGTATTTATTCAGCAATATGTTGTTGTCTTTTATACCTATGAGTGTTACCTTGAATGATTTTGAAAAGAACCAAAATCATACTGATTTTGAATCATATTTAATTTGTTCCTAGTTTCATTGTAAGCACAATATATAATCAGTATCTCTATACACATAGCTTTGTACCTTTATCTAATTATGTCTTTATATATTTAGCAAGGGATAAATGAATTGAAGAATAGAGATATCTATGTCTATCTTTGTCTACCTGTCTATCAGAGAGGCACCAGCCCTCAAAAAGAAGATTCTAATTAACATTGTATCGAAAATGGTATTCTGTTTATCTACACCTTTAGCAACATTAGGTACTCTTATGCTTTTCAGTTTTTTAGGTGTTTGCCAATTAGGTAAGTGATATTTACATTCAAAATTTTTAAATTAATAGTGAAGTTGAATATTTTCTGATGCAATGATTGGCTTTTGTATTTCATGAATTACGATATACTTTCATTGGTGCACTGCTAAATTCTATGCAAGTCTTCAATGAGTTTTGGTACTTGCCAAAGTCACATGTGACTGTATAAGTCAATCCTATAGACCTTTTTCAGTTCTTCATGCCCTCCTGGCAGTACTGCTGACCCTCCTGTCATTCTTGAAATGTTTACTTTCTTCCCCTACATGAGACCATGTGTTTCTCTGAATGCCTCTTACCTGACTCTTGGGTTTCCGTATTACTGCCCCCATATATCTGTTAAATTATCTGTATACTTTGCTTTGATGATCTCAAAGCGTCATTGACCATCTATATAAGGATGATCAGCAAATTTATATCTGTAGCTCAGATTTCATTCCTTCACTCTACCTCCATCCATCTAAGAAGGTAAGGCCAAAGGTATGGTAAGACTTAGGAGCACAGCCGGTACAACCCCCAGGTACCTACCGAGGCCAGACCTTTGATATAATGAATAAACCCAGCCAGGCACATTCTTTTTATATAAATATTTTGTTTACTTATTGAGTATGGGAATTTTCTTAACACCTACCCCAAAATTTACCTTCTTCCATTGTTCGTAAAACAATAGTCATCTTGGTTTTTCAGTTGTGTTTTTTGAAGAGTAGATACAAGAAATATTTTTCTTTTCTTTTAACTTACATTTTGAGGAAAATAGCAGGCTCACCAAAATTTTAGAAAGGGCAGTTAATTCTTTGTCCCAATATCAGAGGGAAAAAAATTTAATGCAAGCTGTAGCAATATTATTCATGTATAACATGTTTTGTATAAGAATACAATTTTTAAAACTTGTCTCTAAAAGAAAAGACTATAGATTTAATTTCAATTATATAACTAACTTCTGTCAGATAGGAGTCATTAGCCTGGAGTTTTTAGAAGATTATCACTTTAATAAAATTTTGTTCCAGGTGGTTGTTTTCATTACAGAGGGCTAATTAAATCTTATGCATAAATTAATTGCGTGAAAATAGATTCCTGAAGGAGCTCACTTTTCTAAAAAGTAATTTGCTTATGAAATGGTATGCTGGAATCTGAAAAAGTTTGGCTAGGTGTAGCACTTTTCATCCAAAGATCTGAAATCACGAGTTAAATAAAGGCAGTTACATAAATGCATAAAGGAAGTAGCTGGTACAAGTGTATATTCTCCAAATATGTGTTGAGTATATGGAAGACATTAGTCTAACTTGGCTTATTCAAACCTTCTAGAATCCTACCCTAATTAAAATGAAGTACAATCAGAAAGCAAAAATACCTAGTATGGATTCTGTTCTTCTCATCAGCTAGTGTTTCTAATGGCCATGATTGAAACTTACAGGAGGAGCCTTTGAATGTAGAAAGTTGAGTCATAGGAAAAAAATGCATTCTTTTATGCTAGTCCATTTATTCCATGATATTGTATAGACCAAGGGGGAAAAAGACGATAGAGAATAAAATACACTTTCCTAGCCAACACAGCTGCCTGATGACCAAATGCAAATAGCAAGCAGTCGAAGTGTATACTGTTCAACCCTGCATGGATAATTGGGCTAGTGGAGGAGGGAACAGTTTTAATACCTACTCAAGTAGAAACCAACAAGGTCTAAGGGAGCCTGAGTAGCTCAGTCAGGTAAGCATCCGACTCCGGCTCAGGTAATGATCTTGCGGTTCATGGGTTCGAGCCCCATGTTGGACCCTGTGCTGACAGCTCAGAGCCTGGAGCCCACTTTGGATTCTGTGTCTCCGTCTCTCCCGCACTTGCTCGCTCTCTCTCTCTCTCTCTCTCTCTCAAAAATAAACAGACATTAAAAAAAAAGTTAAGAAACTAACAAGGTCTACAAGAGCCAGGTTCTGGCCGGTCTCAGTGTTGGTGAAGTGGATTCTGGCAAAATATTATCAAACCTAAAAAGTGAACCATGTCCTGATGTCAGAAACACCAGGAACTACATTGAGAATAAATGAGTCCAGACTTAGAATGTTAGGAGCCTGGTGAAGTCAAGGATCTAGAACAATAATCTCACACACTATGGTAGTAGTGTGAAATGGAACAACTAGTTTGCATTAGATTAGAAACATAAACATAACAACATATGTATCTACATGTACACCTCATCCTATCAATTTTTATGTGATTTTTAGATTTTACCCACTTTTACTGTTTTCCTTGAGGTGCAGGAATTCATCTGCTCTGTAAATGTTCCTCTCATTTCAGTATTATCTTAACTGTAATTACCTTTGTCTTTTCAGCCCCTGGAGGAACACGCATAGATGACGGAGACAAGACCAAGATGACCAACCACTGTGTGTTTTCAGCAAATGAAGATCATGAAACCATCCGAAATTATGCTCAGGTAAAGCCCATCACTGAGAGATTGTTGTGTGAGGAGGGAGACATCTGAACAGGATTTAGGGAAACCTTAGGTTCAGAAATTCTACAGGCCACTTTTTCGGTAGAAATGTTAGAAAACTCTTGCACATATGAAAAGATACTCAATTGCATTCTTAGTAAGCAGTGGATATTAAAACTTAACTAAGGTAGATTTATATATATGTTTTTTTTTTTTTGCCTTCATCTGTACAGAACACAAGGAATCAGAGGCTCACATAAATTCTGGTGAGAGTATAAATTGGTCCAAACTTCAGGGAGAGCACTTTGGCACTATCTTTCCAAACTAAAACTGCACATTCCCTTTGACCTAGCAACTCCACGTCTAGGACTTCACTCTCAGATGTGCTTGCATGTGTGTAGAATGACGCATACACATACGATGGGAGTTATCAGTCATGCTTGTAATAGTATCAAAGGTTGGAAACAGCATAGAAGTCTATCAGTAGAATACTCATTAAAATTTTCCAATTCATATTAGATATGAATGTAGCTATTCATAGCTATATTAGCTATATTAGACTATCATGTAGCTATTATTAATTTGTAATATCTATGAGGGATTCATATCAGGATTAAATAAAAAAAAAAATACAAGTCACTAGAGAAGAAGACAAGCTGCCTATTAGGAAGAGACGTAGGCATTTCAAAGAAGAGGAAACACAAGGCTCCCCCAAATCAGATGAAGACATAATCAAACCTACTAGTAATTCGGGAAATGGAAGTAAAATCATGATATTGTTTTACATTTATTAGATCGGTAAAAAAATAAAATTAGAAGTCTTTAGGCCCTAATGAAGGTCTGGACGTTGCAGGACTGTAGAATGGAGCAACCTAGTAAACGTTAACACTATAGAGCTGAACGTACATGCATCATGAGTAGCTGGTTCCTGTTCTATCACGGACCTGTGTTAACAGCCAGTTGCTCTCAGCTAGACTATAAGGGCAAGTACTAGGACTCGAGTGATGGTGTAAACTGGAAATCAAATTTATTGGATCTCAATACCATTTATTCTTTTTCCTTATTGCATACTACTTCCCTGCCTGGGCTACTGTTTCCTCATAAAGGGCAGCACTGTAATCTTTACTCTTGTACCCCATCTTGATCACATTAGGGGATAATCTAAACTAAAAGTTTTAGATGACAGTGTATTATGTGTATAGAAGAAAAAGGAATTAGGGGCACCTAAGTGGCTCGGTCAATTAAGCATCTGACTTTGGCTCAGGTCATGATCTCGCCTTTCATGAGTTCGAGCCCCCACGTTGGGCTCTGTGCTAATAGCTCAGAGCCTGGAACCTGCTTCAAATTCTGTGTCTCCCTGTCTCTCAGTGCTTCCCCCACTCACACACTCTCCCTCTCAACAATAAATAAACATTAAAAAAAAGAGAGAGAAAGGAATTAGATTCAGAAATCGTTTTCAATTATAAAAATAATCAGTATTTATGAAAATCTCTATTTAAATAAGAACACTTATTATTCTATTCAGGCTACCTTGACAAAATACCATAGACTGGGATTTCTATAAAACAATAGAATTTCATTATTCACAGTTCAGAAGGCTGGGAAGTGTACATTTAAGGTGCCAGCCAATTTGGTTCCTGATATAGTCTCTCTTATGGCTCTTATAAGGCCATCAGTTCTATCAGGTTAGGGCCCTACCCTTATGACCTCATTTAACCACCTCCTAAAGTCTCTACTTGCACATATAGTCACATTGGAAGTTAAGTCTTCAACATATGAATTTAGTGGGAATACAAACATTCATTTCACTTAAATAAACAGCCCAGAATTCCACTGACACACTTACAAACCCTGTTTGTGGGTTCTTACTAGATGGGGTGGGGGGGAGGCAGTAATCCTTTATTACTATGAAGTTATACCAAGTTTTGCTTGTCTTCTAAAGACGTCTTTGTGTCCTCCCAGAGTACAATGTGTCTGAGGTCTTCTCTCTCCATCGTATCCATGGTCTCTGTGATTATATGTCACCCCCTTCATTTCCTATTGCCTTTCTCTGCATCTCGCAGGTTTAACATTATTGTGTTTTTATCAGCGTTATTTTTGGTTTCTCACATGTTATACTTTTGGTTGAATGTCTTTTATTGTTATGTACACATTGATCACATTTCCCCCCTTGTTATAACTCCTTTGAAATGCTTACAGTTCTTTTACAGTTATCTTTTTACTATAGGGCCATGTTGTGATTATGGTGACTTTCTACACCTCCTATTATCTTTTAAACTTGTTTACATAATATTGAATGGTTCTGTTTTATGTTTAGGTCTTCAATAAACTCATCAGGAGATATAAGTATTTGGAAAAAGCATTTGAGGATGAAATGAAGAAGGTAAAAATTCAAATGTAATGCCTTACCTGTTTAAAGTAATGAAAGGGAGGGGGATGAAAATAGGTCAATTTACACCGATAGTGCAGAAGTGCCAGGGACATAGTAAGTTTTTTAAAAATGTTTGTTGAATGAATGAGTACAACAGGTCATTAGCTAATTGCTATAGGGGAAAATACACGATTAGCCTAGATTTTGTTCATTCATCTTTATGTAAGACCACATACTTTGCTCTATAGCAGTGGTTTTATAGCATCTGATCCTTGACCTTGCAGAGCTTAAAAATAAAAACTAGAGTTTCCAAATATGCAAGAAAAATAATATATCAAGGGGGAAATCTAGATGTGGTGATTTAAGCAATTAAAGCATGTGAAGGCGTATATGGCACAACAGCTAATACCCAGTAAAATTCTTTAATTTTCACAAATACAGTCTGGCAAAGAGGATAAAAGCACATCTTTGGAGATAATCTGTGGGTGTAAGTCTCAGTGGTGTTTCTCACTGTAAAAAGCTGCAGTAAGAGGCCATACCTTAGGATTGCTGTAGGAAATAATGAGATCACATATAAGGTACTTAATAGAGTAAGTGGCCTCTAGTAAGTAGCAAAATAAATAGTAGCACCTCATTAAAGAAGACCTCCTTTCTGTCATTGCAACATGTTCCCTCTTGAAATTTGTAACTCTTGTGTGTGTGTGTGTATGTAGCACTCACTACATTAACTTGTTACAGATTTGCATGTTGCTTGATCATTATTTCCAATTTTAGATAATCTGCTAAATTATAAACCAAGGGAATAAAGCAACCATAGCATCTACTTTACTACTTATTCACTTCCCCATGTTCAACGCAGATCCATACATCATGAACATTTGACAGTAAAATCCCTTTTTAAAACAATTTGCATTCTCTGTGACTCCATTTTCCCGTTTCTTAAGAATAGTTCAGCATGGATACATAAAACTGTATGTATAAAGATGTTTATCACAGTTTGGAGAAATAAGCTAAGTGTGCATTAATGGGAGACTGATTAATTAAATTCTGGTCTGTCCCTACCGTGGAATACTGTACAGTCATGTAAACAATGGAGGATAACCACATGAATTGATTGGGGAAAATGTCCATGATAAATTGTTACGTGAAATAGGTGCGGAGCAGCCATTTGGTAGTTTAACTTCAGGCAAATTACTTCATTTCTATCTGCCTCAGTTTACTTTTCTGTAAAGTGAAGATCAAGGCTGGTGTAGATTTCAATACACAGAAAGTATTCAGAAAAATAGCTGGTACCCTTGGCAAGTTTCAGCTGTCATCAATGAATAATTCAGTAAAAACAATACATGTTCACACATATAGTTATTTATATAATATATAGAGGTGTATAAGTACATTTAAAAATCTGGAAGGACACATCAAATAGTTATTAATGAACACAATAACAGTTATTAATTCTAAGGAAGCAGGATTAGAGAGGAAGTCACATTTTTATATTATTCTGTAGTGATAGATATTATTCTACTAGCATGTATTACTTTTATAAATATGAAAAAAAATTTAAATGGAAAAAAATGTCCATTAGATTGCTAGGTGTCTAGAAAATAACAAGCACCTGATTAAACAGAGGAATGGATATAACAGGGAGGGAGAATGCAAAGCCTTTAAATGACATTTTACCACTTTTGTCTAATACCACTTATGCTTTTCTTAGCTCATTTGTAACTTGAAAATTTCCTTACTATTTTATTCACGTGATGTATATGTGTGCTTCAAGAATGATTTATTTTTCATAGTATATCCATTTTAAAAGGAATATTCTGAAGTACAGGCAGCATCTGATTTTAATGTTGATTAATATAAGTGATCAATGAGAATATGAATTTAAGAAAAAGATGTAACTTTTGCACTATTTTAATGAATGAGAGTATACTGATGGGCTTAAAAAGTAGTGTTTAATATTTTATTTTGGGAGCCATTTTTCATTGTTCACTTGAATCTGAATCATCTTTTCAATCAGAGGGAAAGGCCAGATTGATACAAAGTGTCTATGATTTTGTCAGTTCTTTTACTGTGTCCCATTCCTGGTATTCCCTGGAGCTTTACACACTGATACTCTCATTCCCTCCATGTTTTTTTTATGAACTTTGAAGGTGGCTTTGTTTTTAATTCACTGACACTTTAATAGGCATAACCTGGGAGTGAAATGGACTAGTTTGATTCCAGTTCTGCCACTTACTCATTACTCATAATACAAATATTTAGACTCACATAACTTCTCTGTAATGTAATAATCCTTTAACTGTCAAGGATAGTAAGTTAATATTGCCCTACCCACTGTACAGAGTTAATGGCATTTCATTGGTGCAAAGTAATGAGAAAGTGAGCAAGGCCCCAGTAGTGATATTGAGCCCCGGGGATCTCAGTAACATGCCTAAGAACTGATGAACTAGAGAAAATAGCCTGGAATAGAGTCAGAGCAATGTGGGGGGGGCGGGGGTGGGGGGTGGGGGGGGTGGGTAGCCTTAAGAAAGAGGAGGGTACTCCACATGACTGAGAACTCATAGAATGAAAAATGGGAAACAGGGTATAATCACCTTTGCTTTGGTTCTCCTTTAACCATCCTGAGGTTGCTACTTTCTCAATTGCCCCCTCTGAAATTGCTCTTTCCAACTCACATCAGAGGGCTTTTCTTTCTTAAGAGGCTTTGTCATATCCTCCATTACCTCATCACCAGGGCTGCTAAGACTGCATGCTCTAAGAAATACCGAGTTTGAATCTTGTTATTTTAGAAAGAGCAGCAGAAACTTAGAAAACCCCTTTCTCACGCAACAGTCTTGTTTTAAAGAATATTATATGCTCTGAACTCAGAAAAATATATGCTGATGTCAAAGCTTAGTGACTTTCCCTGTTTTTTGTGTGTGGTACGATGTAACAAACCCCAAGAAAATGGGTAGCTATAGTATGGGGATAAGGGCACCCCCAACACTGAAAAATATGAAGGACAATAATATATTTCAGTAAATGTTCTGCTCATTATGTAAAACTTACCCTTTCTTCTGTACAAAGTCCAATGTAAATTTTTTATGTAACCTATTCACACCATTCTCCATATGTCTCTTTTTGTTCCCGTGGATGTTATCTATAGCTACGCGTAAGTGAACTTGGAAGCAAGGAACTGTGCCTGAGAAAGTCACTTTCCTTAGCATCCAGTTTATAAGTGAGCACGCGCATGTGTTTCTGATGGGTAATACTTACGCTGTGCGTACGACCGACTCGTCTGCCATTCAGCCATGCATGTACCTTGTCTGTTATTTTCCTACCTTAGTCCTTTGCTTTATAGACCTGGTTTCTTTTGTTTGACCCACAGCTTCTCCTCTTCCTTAAAGCCTTTTCCGAAACAGAGCAGACAAAGTTGGCAATGCTGTCGGGGATCCTGCTGGGCAACGGCACCCTTCCCGCCACCATCCTCACCAGTCTGTTCACCGACAGCTTAGTCAAAGAAGGTAATGACGCTTGCGTTTTCTTACCTGTCATGTGTAAAAAGACAAGTAAAGCCACAGATGATTAGAAAAGTCCCGGCAACTCCTCTTAGTGTTCTCTCCTACCCACCCATCATCCGTATGAGCGAATGTGTGTATGTCTTTAAACAATAAGAATTGTACATGTTTACTGGAGGAAACTGGAAGAAAAAATATGCACACTTGTACAAAGACAAAAACTATTAATGAACTGAATTTCAGGGTGTAAGGCTTAATGCCTGGATCAAATACCCTGAAGTGGATGTCGTCCAAACTGTTTCTCTCAATGTAGTTGCCACTGGCATATTTTGTTGGGAGAATGCTTCATTGTACTTTGTGGGGCACTTAAACTGCCAGGCTCTAGCACCCACCTCTATTTAGTGTAATGAAAAAAGGCCCCTTCATGTTCCCAAATGCCCCCCCCACCAGACTGTTATTTCACTGGTTAGGACCGTTCTTCTAAACCGTTACCTCTCAAAGTCTTGTGTTCGATGTTCATTTTGATCCCATTTTTAAGATATTCATTATCTCAGTTTTAGAAAGAAGTCCAGATGGTGGCATCGAAGTCTTGCTTTAATTTTAAGGCAGTGAGAGTTTGATAGGCATATATACAATCACTTGGTTATGGAATAAAACAAAAGTGGGCTCTTGGAGGAGGATAATGATATTCGAGTTATAATGCAACACAAAACAAAGAGTTATTTTTTCCTTAAAAATAAAAGAGCTTTTGTGAACACATCTGTTTCTTCTTAGAACTTAGTTTCTCTCCTACAAATGTTGAAGTCCCAGCCTCGTTCATGCCTGCAGTGAAATGGATTGTAGTCTTCTTGTAGCTGAGAAAAGAATAGTAAATTGAGAGTCGAGTGATCTTAGAGATTTTCTATAGTTTTGGGCTTAATATAGCTCAGATTTATGACAGTTCAGATTCTGTAATTTTCATTAGTGTGTTGTTCATATTGTGACATTTTAAAGTTTTCCTGAAGAGAATTTGATACTCCACATCTTATTTATGATGTGAGCCATTTTACCCTCAGAAAAACACAAGATAAAATGTAAACAGTAATGTTAATTATGTTAGATTTCCCTAGCCTTCATAACAGAAAATAATTGTCTTTCTGGTTGTATTAAAATCCTAAGTGATTTCTACAAATTCCTCAAATAATTTGATGGACAATGATGAAGCAAATATAAAATATTAATGGTTATAAAATTTAGATAGTGGGTGTAAGTAACTAACGATGTTTACAGTTCAAACCACCTGTTTTATTGTCCTACCCATAGTGGGTTTTGGGGGGTTTTTTTGTGGGGGGTGTGGGGTGTGTGTGTGTGTGTTTGTTTTGTGTGTGTGTGTGGTTTTTTTTGTTTTGTTTTTTTTTACTCATTCCTCTGCTCATTCGAGTGAAGAAATTTGGGCAAAGTTTGTGTTTGTATAAATGATATATTGATTGAATGCTCTTACTTGCAACTAACTAGAAGATGGAACTCAAATCGCTGTATAAGAAATTTTGTTCCATATAAGAACCTTTATTTCTTATGTCCAAAACAATAATATTCATGTCTTGGATGTTTTCTCCTGTTATTTCTCACTACCAATCATAGCATTATCAACTTTATTCCAAGTATGGTTTCCCTGGTCATTATACGATGTCTGCTGGTACAGTTATGGGACATCCTTTCCTGTTTAGATTCAGTGGGAGAGTACTTCTCAACATAGAATAATTTATCATGCCTTCAGCTGATTGGCCACCATAGGCCACATGACTAGTTTTGGCCCAGTAGCAGTTGCCAGGGAGGCGCCCTGGGCAGATGGGCTTAAAGCGAGGACTCTCAACTAATCATTGCAGAAGGAAATGGTACCAGGACTTAGACTTGAAGTCACCTGGCCTATGCAAAATGGAAATTCTCTTAGGAAAAAAAGGGGGTGTGAGGGATTGAGGCTGCAACAGTGAAGACTTCAGAAAAAAATCAGTTTAATATTTCAGCTGCATTTTAACTTGGAAATTTAATAAATGTAACATTAACTTGGAAATTTGTAGTGTTCACAGAGGAACTGTCTTCTAGCTATCTAATTACTTATATTTGGAAGTAAATCCTAATGTCAATATGGATATGTAATTGAGTGGTTTTCTGATTAACATTAGCTCTTTTAGTAATCTCTTTTAAAATATCCAGAAAAGACTTCAGTTTGAAACAGCATCAGTATTTTTATAGCTTGACTCATGAGGTTTTTTTTTTAATTTTTTTTTTTTTTTTAACATTTATTCATTTTTGAGAGTGAGAGAGACAGAGCATGAGCAGAGGAGGGTCAGAGAGAGAGGAAAACACAGAATCAGAAGCAGGCTCCAGGCTCTGAGCTGTCAGCCCAGAGCCCAACGCGGGGCTTGAACTCACGGACTGTGAGATCATGACCTGAGCCGAAGTCGGACGCCCAACTGACTGAGCTACCCAGGCACCCCATCATGAATTTTTTTTTTTAATGCTTTTTACAAGAAATAAACTTACAAAGTAAATATTGCTTGTTCATCTACAGCTTTATTTATATCTTTCACTATTAATGCGTTTTGCCTAGTATCATTTATCAGCACGTTAATTAACGTGCTGCCATTTCATTTTTATGTCTCAAGATTTAGTTGTTATACCTCAGGATCACTGTTACAGACATGAAATACTGGTGAACCACAGGTGAAAGAGAAGCAAAAACAAAACAAACAAAAAAACTAGAAAATATTCGGTTTTCAATCTGTTTTGAACCAAGGTAAAAATAAAGACACGGTTACTCCAGGTTGGAATTAGGGAGTCTCACTTTGAAAAATGTTTTAACTGTTTTTCCTTTTCTTTTGAGTAATGGAAACAGAACTGTGCCTAAAGAGCTATCCATTTTTCCTCTGTACCAAATCATGTCTTTGAGCAGCAGATTCCGTTCGGGAAACCTAGTGAGCAGCTTGGCCCTGTCTGTCAATTACCGGTGTTTTTGCTTATTAAAAGAATTCAACTCTCACTGTTTCTTTTTCTGTTTCTTTAAACAGGCATTGCAGCCTCATTTGCGGTCAAGCTTTTTAAAGCATGGATGGCAGAAAAAGATGCCAACTCTGTTACCTCTTCTTTGAGAAAAGCCAACTTAGATAAGAGGCTGCTTGTAAGTGTTGTCTGGATAAGGGGTTGATGTTTCTGTCGTGGCTTTGGCAATGCATGACTGAAATGCTTGGTTCTGTGTTAAATCAGAGCATGGTCCCTTTTATTTCTGTATTACTGGCAGAGGGAAATTAATTCCATTTTAACATTTATCATATAAATGAATGGAATCAGAAAATTAAAGAGTCATAAGGGACTATTGTGATTTTTGGATCTGGATATTTGTTGAGATTATGTTAACATTGATCAGAATTAACCTTTTTTTTTTTTTTTTTTGTAACTAGTAAGTATGCAGATTTAACGTTGCAATATGATAAAGTGCCATCAGTCTAATTAAACATTTCTCATGTGTTAGTTTGGAGATGGGTGATACTAATCTCACATACTTATTAATGTGTTAACAGAATAAGAGTTTAAACAGAATTCCTTGTTTATACCAAGACACCATGGAAATGACTTAGCTATTTAAGAAAGCAAACAAATTTGTTATGGTTGATTTGAAGCTCCCACTATCACAGTTGCTTGATTATGTTTTTTATTTCTCTTTCTTTGTGGTTTTCGAAAACAAATGAGGAGAAATATTTTGTTCTTAATATTTCTATCCACTCCCTACAATTTCTTTCTGCTAGAAGTCACACATGTGCAAAAGACAGAGATTTCTCCAAGTGACATTGCTCTTCTAGTCTAGGACAAAGTCTAAAATTGAAAGACGCCCCTTGGGGCGCCTGCCTGGGTGGCTCAGTCGGTTGAGCGTCTGACTTCGGCTCAGGTCATGATCTCGCAGTTCATGGGTTTGAGCCCTGCTTTGGGTCCTGTGCTGACAGCTCAGAACCTGGAGCCCACTTCCGATTCTGTGTCCCCCTCTCTCTCTGCCCCTCCCTGTCTTGCACTCGGTTTCTCTCTCTCTCAAAAATAAATAAACATTAAAAAAATTTAAAAAAGAAAGAAAGAAAGAAAGACACCCTTGCCATCTTCTCTTCACCTTTTCTCTCCTCGGTTTTCACTTCCACTGTGTTTTAGTGTGCAATTCTGTCTGTCAGTCCAAGGGATTACTGTAAAATGGGCTCCTCCCCTCAGAAAATCCGAGAATAATTTTAACTGTAAATGCTTTTATTCTCTATCTCTTCAAGTTCCTTTGTCTCTTGAAATTTACCTTCAAATAGCCCTTTGGGTATTTCAAGTCTTTAGACTATGATAAAGACCAACGATTAACTAGATGATCATCTAGTTGATTTCTGCCGATAATTATTTTCATTCAGCCTATGTTTCTGTGCCAGACATGCTCCAAGAAGCTATGGAGCCAAGAGAGAACAGGAAGGAAAAGTTCCCTGCCCTCATAGCAACTTACTTTCTCCTGGACTTAGGGCACATCCTTGTGTACAGAAAGAGGAATCATAAAAGATAAGTGAATAGGTTGCCAAGCAGGGTGGAAGTTCATATGAAGGCAACATATTCTCGTCCCTGAGTCTGTGGATTAACTCTATCTGGGCTAGATCCCTCCGTGATCTATACACCTTTTCATTCCGGGACCTAGCCTGCAGGAACACTTCCCATGCAAGCCATTCTGTCCTTATGGGAAAGGGCAGAAACACGGGAGACTGAAGTAAACCCCTCCAGTGCAGTCAAAGCTTACCTTCTGCTGGCCAAAAGTCAGAGTGAAGCCTGGCACTGGGGTAGGAAAGTTCATTCTGTCACAGCTTACTGTTCCACCCTTGCAGCCAGACACAGCAAGGAGGGACTTTAATACTCATTTAAAGAGAGGGGGCACATGACTGGTAATAAAGGTACAGTCTGTTATGGTTTGCCACAAAAGACTCAGGTTTATTTGTTTGTTTGTTTTTAAGTTTATTTTGAAAGAGAGAAAGGGAAAAGAAGGGGAGGGGCAAAGAGGATCTAAAGCAGGCTCCGTGCTGATAGCAGAGAGCCCAAACTCACGAACGGCGAGATCACGACCTGAGCCAAAGTCAAACACTTAGCCAACTAAGCAACCCAGGTGCCCGAGACACAATTATCTCTTAAGGCATCGTTCCTCAAAGATGCCCATAGGCAGAGCTTGGTTAACTTAATTAGATTACCTCATAGATTTATTCTTAAAGTGTCTTTCCTTTTTGAGGAATACATCATTTAACTGTTCCTACTTGGTTTCTATGTCTGCGTATGTTTTGGGTATGAGAAGCACAGGTAGAAATTTCTAGCAGAAACACTGTAAGCTCCATGAGGACAAGGTAATCCTCTGTGGAGCCTACCTGCTTGATATTTGCTAACTCAGTGAATGAACGAGAAGCTAGAGGGTCAATTTCACCATCAAGGAGGAAATTTTTATTTATTTAACACATACAACAAAATTCTCTCTGGCCGTACTAGTACATTTTAGGGGAAAAGAAGCATATCTCAAAGTTTGCAGTTACCCATTTCTGTAGTACAGAAGCAAGAAAAACAGGAACTCTGAAAAGAGGGGATGGGAGGCAACAGACTAAATCAACCATTGATTAGGAAACCATTAAGTAGGAAAACTCTAAGGAATATCAGAGTAGGAGGCAGTTTTCAGTGGCAGAGGAAGATCTCTCTGATAAGGTGACTTTTTTTTAACTGTTTTATTTATTTTGGAGAGCACAAGCTGGGGAGGGGCAGAGAAAGAGGGGGACAGATGATCTGAAGCAGGCTCTGCCCTGACAGCAGCAACCCCAATGCGGGCTCGAACTCATGAACCATGAGATTATGGCCTGAGCCAAAGCCAGACACTTAACTGACTGAGCCACCCAGCTGCCCCAAGGTGACATTTGTGTAAAGACTTGAAGGAGTTGAGGAGTGAGCTTTATAGATATCTCCAGAAGAGTTTTCCAGGCAAAGGGAACAGAATGCAAAGACTTTGGGGGCATGCCATGTTGGGGACAGCAGTGGGGAGTGTTTGGTAAGAACAAAAGTATAGATCAGCTTGGAGACATAGCAGGTCCCATATCATCTAGGAACTTCGGCTTTTATTCTCAGTAGAATGGAAAGCTTTGTGGAAATTGGAAAACTCTGGCTTTGCTTTGAATAGACTCAGAAGCAAGAGCAGAAGCAGGGAGACCTTAATCTAAGGATGAGGTGATGGAGATTTGTGCCTGGGTAGGGTTTTTCTGACTAATGCAAACCATGCTCCAAGCCAGTAAATATCATGATAGGATTTAGACTGACTTTACTTCAGCTTAATCTGAATAATAATCCTCACTGTTTTAAATGTGTCATTTATAAGGACTTTGAATATAGTTCATAAATAAACCCCCAGGAATATGTTTGATATATTCCTCTGAACATAACTTTAGATCAAACTTTGCAGTCACATTCTTCCTAAATTGAATACTCAATGTTGGCACAGGGTAACGGAATAATTACCGGCTATGGGCATAGTCTGCTATGTCCTTAAATATACCTGACTACATAATTTGGGTCAAGCTGTTTAGCCTTGTTGAGACTTAATTTATCCTCTATAAGAGTTTTTACTTTATGTAATTTTCAGGAAAATAGCCACATTTTGATTCCTAGAAGAAAATCAAAATTAAATTCATTCCCCAAATCCCAAATTTGTTAGACCTTTTGAATGCTAGAACAAATGTCAGTGACTAAATTTCAGTCTGATGTGAAATGTTTGTTTTACCATGAATGCGTTTAATAGCTGTTCCCACCAACTCTTCTGACATTTTGAAACTCCTAACTCAACAGGGGAAGTTATGATACAGAGACTGTTGAAATTTGAGTCGTGTCATAGAAGCCTTTGGCTATGTCCTCTACATGGTAGCAAAACTATTAGAGATTTTTCTACTGAGATTTTTACTAGAGGCATATAGCCATCGACCATATATGTGCAAATCAAACCACCATAAAAATTTGGATCTACTTTTTAGACTTCAGCAGTCTGAAAAATGTGAAAGCTTTGAAAATTGCCTTAATATCTTAGCTGGGTGTTGAAGTCACACAGGATTAGAATATGACTAAGTGTTACTGGGACTTTTCCAAGCTGTGTAAGGTAAAATGGAAATGAGGTAAAAATATGCAAGCAGCCATGGTGTATTGCTCTTTAAAAATTTCCAACAGAATTATGTAATAAACTGAAGAGTTGGGAGGGTGGGTTTAGATTAGATCTTGCTGTTGCTTAATTTAGAGCCACCATCATTAACAGATATCACAAAAATTCTCTTTAGCTCCAAGCTAGTATTAGACTAATAGCAGCATTTTCTCAGATTGTGAATAGAAGTTCTTGAGATAATAGTCAGTACTGTTTCCTAATATTACCTCACGTCATCTCAGCATTATTAAAACTGACTTTTGGGGCACCTGGGTGGCTCAGGCCATGATCCTAGGGTCATGAGATTCAGTCCTGCATCAGGCTCTGCACTGAACGTGGAGTTTGCTTAAGATTCTCTCTCTCTCTCTCTCTCTCTCTCTCTCTCTCTCTCTCTCCCCCCCAACTCCTGCACTCTCTCCCAAATGTATATATACTATACATACATACATATTACATATAATATATGTATGTATGTATAGTATACATATCAGAAAAACCTGACTTTTGTCCATTAACTTGTAAGTTACGTTATTTGCATTTAATTTAGCAAGTTCACTTCTGTATTCATATATGCTATACTTTGAGTAAAGTGAAAGAAAAAGTAAATAATGCTTCAAAATAGGTGAAGCTAGTTTATATAAGCTGATTAGCATTTTTTTCTTTCTCTGTAAACCTGTCCGATTTAGAAGGTGCTTAGCAAATGCTCCAGAAAGATACCCAAGATTCATTCATTTGAAAATCATTCTTTGTTCTGTTCTTCCCAGTGTGTGAGATATTCTAAGTGCCATTCTAATATGAAAAGTTTGTCATTTGTTGCTTGCTGACATTTGAATAGTTTGTTGTGTAACGGTCTTTTTCCTTTTGTCTTCAAGGAACTCTTTCCAGTTAACAGGCAGAGCGTGGATCATTTTGCTAAATACTTCACTGACGCAGGCCTGAAGGAGCTTTCCGACTTCCTCCGAGTCCAGCAGTCCCTGGGCACCAGGAAGGAACTGCAGAAGGAGCTCCAGGAGCGTCTTTCTCAGGAATGCCCAATCAAGGAGGTGGGGACCTGGACTTATTAGATCACTGCAGAACACAGGAATGAGAGGATTAACATCAAAGAGCATAGGCTCGACCTTCCTTAAGAAGACCCACCTTTGTTTACTGCTGGGAACTTAATGTACCTGTTCATACCATCTCAGTTGCAAAGTGTTGATTCAGAATCCTCTGGCATATTCCAGAAATTAATGGTTATTTCCACACAAGTGATTTATTTTATCAAACTACTGTGATTAACAAAATATTTTCATCTGTCGAATAGATTTGCCATCTACTGTCAGTTATGCACCATTATATGGTGGTTTTTCCATTTAATCACAGATAATATAATATGGTTAAGTATATGATTAGTGTTTGAAATCAACACTATGTATTGCGTGCATCACTGGGTATGAATATGTAGGGTTTTGTTTTTTTTTTTTTTAATTTTAAGACAAAAATTTTTGATGGTTTTTGAATTCGTAGCATGGGAAAAGACCAGTTGAACCAATGACTTGTTTGATCATAGTCCCAATAACTGCATATCCCTATAATATAAATACTACATTTTTTATAATAATAGTTCATGTAGCTATCGCTGTATCTTTTTAAATTTTTAAAAAATTCCTGCCTGAAGAAAACTTCCCATGTGAACTTTAACACTTTTATGTGACGATCCAAAAATTAAATGAAGTCCTTTCCTTTTGCCATTTACTTCTGAGTCCCAAACCCTTACCACTGTATGTGCCCTAAGCCCCACATGGGACCTTACATGGCTTAAGACTAGAGAATTCCAGACCGATGCTATCCAGCAGATGGAGGTGTTGGAACAAAAAATATTTCTAAGTCTCATGGCAGTAAAGTCAGCATTATAGTCAGTAACATTTCTCCAAGCAAGACCTTGTGATTTTCCATGAGGTGGAAAAAAAAAGCAAACCCAAAAAATGCTGTGATGCTTCTAGATGCAGAGATGTCGCCTGTCTTTGCATCTTTCTCTGGCCAGTGCAGTCTCTGGGAATTAACCAGAGCTTCTTAACCCATTCCTGATACCTCTGCAACCCAGGCCAACAGGAAAGAAAAGAATGTATTTTCACTAAAAAGGGGCAATGAGGGGAGTGGTAGTTGTGTTATTCACCAAGTCGTAGTGTACTTGAGGTATAGATTATGGTGTTTTATCACTTTTGAGGACGTAACCTCAATTTGTGGTTGTATTTCAAAAGGAAAAGTTTTTTTCCTGACAAGTGATATAAAATACATTAGGCTAGGCAGACCTTTTATTCCATACTGTCAGATTTGAGGATAAATTTGCATATCAAACATAATTTTAAGGGGAAAATAACCTGTCCAGTGTTGCTGCATTAATATGTATCATATAAAAAATGGCTTTGGCACTTTACAGCTTATTTTCATGGCTCATGAGAGTCTAAAGTAATAATTAAGAATGAATTCTGGTAAATCGACTTGTACAAACCCAACACGTTATTCATCTAGAGGTTTAAAGTTGTGAGTTGGAGGTAAAGATTCACAGCTCTGTGAGCTAATTTCAAACCCAGAGAGTCAAACCAGCTCAAGTCGTCTGTTCTGCTGGACCCAAAGGGGTGCTGCATGTAAAAGAATAACTTCTAAGAAACAAAGATTCCCTCTCACTTCCTATTATCCAGCAGCTCCTGGCCAGAGATAAGCCTATTAATTTTGGAACTAAAAATAAATCTGCTTTGAGAACAAATCATTGTGTTTTTCCTCCCTCTTGTAATCTGAGAGTATGTACTGGGAAGGGAGGGGCTGAGCAGAATATTTATCCACCCAAAGCCTTTTACTGACCAGGCATGGTGACAGGGAAACTGCCATCTGCCTGTTAACTCTCTGACCCCTTTTTCCATGAAATGTAGGTGGTGCTCTATGTTAAGGAAGAAATGAAGAGGAATGAGCTTCCAGAAACAGCAGTGATTGGACTTCTGTGGACCTGTATAATGAATGCTGTTGAATGGAACAAGAAGGAAGAACTCGTTGCAGAGCAGGCCCTTAAGCATCTGAAGGTACGGGATCAACAGGAAACAGTCTTGGCCACAGACCAATTGTAGCTCTTAACTGTACGATACGTGGGTTCTAACTGCCGTTCACCCAGGTTTGGGCCAAAGGCATTATTTCCCGTCTAAGAGTAAAGTCTTACTAAACACAGTGTCAGAAAACACACAGAATAATTAAAGTTAAAGAGAAATATGGTCTAACTGTATTGGTTTCCTTTTATATGACAAAAATTCCTGGTAATATTTTTGTTTAAGTAAACTACAAATTGGTATTAGAATTTGAAAAGTATCTACTCCTGAAACCAGTATTGTACTGTATGTTAACTAAATAGCATTTAAATAAAAATTCCAAAACATTTGAAAAGTATCTGAGTGGTGGAAGAGATCAACTGTGTAAATAGCATGTTTTTGAGCAAGGATAAATGTTTTTGCTTTCATTAATTGTCTTTTCCCTATAAAACTATATTAAGATGAGTGAAAGACATATCTTCCTTCAGAGTTTACATTTGAATTGGGAAGTCAAAGACTACCTAGTAGAGGGGCACCTAGTTAGCTCAGTCGGTTGAGCATCCATCTCTTGATTTCACCTCAGGTCATGATCTCACGGTTCATGGGATCAAGCCCCACCTCGGGCTCTGCACTGACAGCACAGAGTCTGCTTGGGATTCTCTCTCTCCCTCTCTCTTTGCCCCTCCCCTCCTCACATGCACACACTCTTTCCTTCTCTCAAGATACAAATAAATGTAAAATAAAAAGACTGCCTAGTGGAAACTAGGTAGCATACAAATTAAAGATAATCCTCTGTTTAGAACAGAGGAGTGAGTGAAATCTGTAGGTTAAGTTGATCAGGGAAAGCTCCTTGGAGGAGATTTGTGTTGAAATGAGAAAACGTTGGCTCAACATCAGTGACTAGAAGCCAAGGACAATTAGGACAAAGGGAACAATAGGAACTAAGCCATAAAGATGACCTGTGAGGGTGTCTGGGATGTCTAGGGAAAGAACGCCACACTCCACCAGTACTAAATGTGGCCACCCCAAGACCTCACTCTGCCTCCTTTTCATAGTGCCCTTTAAACAGTAGCATAAGTTACCTTTAATAGTGTCAGAATTTTATTTGGTCTCTTCTTTTAGTGGGTACATTGAGAGAAATCTGATAAGATGCTGGGCTAAAAAATTAATTTTGATTGGACACAACGTTCTAATGAGATAACCCTTAAAGTGAAAGCTTCCTAAAGAAATCTCCAGATTTCTGTTGTGTTTCAAGTATTGTCTCTGTACCTCCCAAGAAAGTTAATGGTTGGTTTTACTCCCCACTTGTATTTCAGCAATACGCTCCACTCCTGGCTGTGTTCAGCTCCCAAGGCCAGTCAGAGCTGATCCTCCTCCAGAAGGTTCAAGAATACTGTTATGACAACATCCATTTCATGAAAGCTTTTCAGAAGATCGTGGTTCTCTTTTATAAAGGTATCTATCCATATTGCCCTACCGCTCTGTTTCCCTGTTTTGTTGAAGGTCTTTGAGGGCCAGCACAAGGGCTAAGGCAGAGGGAGACATGGGATTCATGCTAAACTTTGTAAGTTTTAGTGAGACAGCCGTATTATGTTAGAAGAGAGAAAGTGTATATGCTGCATATTCATGGTCTCAAGAACCAGCCTGATGAAGCCCCTGGGCACATTGCCAGAAGACTAGTGATAAACCGGTTATTATTTTGCGGGAGGGTGGGGGGCTGGTGAAAAAGACTGTAATAACAGAAAGTAATTAGGTCTATTTTTGAATTGTAAGAATTAGCTCTAATAACTATAATTACCAAAGTCTGCCTATAGTATATTGAGATCTTCTCAGATGCCATAAAGCTGACTAAAATTATTGAAATAATTAGCTTTTTACTTTGTATTTTAATTATTTGGCCCAGCCATTCTCCTGTTTTTCAAGGAAATGACTATTTTTAGATTTCCCTTTACTGTCTTTTCATTATATTTGTAAGGATTAGGTTGTCATGGCAACTGGCACTGCCTTCAATAAATGAATGCTATTAGGGTTTTAACTGATCTCCATGTCTATACCTACAGTATATAAAAAATAATCCTGGACTATTCTTTGGTCTGAGTTCATGTAGTTTTATGGGGGAGGAGGGAAGAACACTTAGGAAATAACACATTTTGAACATTATAAAATGTTTGTTAGAAGGTACGGCAATCTTAAATGGCAATTTAATATAGAAAGAAAAAGTAAAGTACAAATTAACATCAGCCAAATCTTTCTTTTCCTTTTGATGTGTTCTTAAATTTGTCTACTTTTTTAATGCGTATTTTGAGAGAGAGAGAGCGAACAAGCAAATTGGGGAGGGCGGGAGAGAGAGAGGGACGCAGAGGATCCAAAGTAGGCTCTCTGCTGTCAGCAGGGCTCAACCTCATGAACTGTGAGATCATGACCTGAGCCAAAGTCCAGTGCTCAACCAACTGAGCCACTGAGGCACCTCTTACATTTGTCTATCTTGGATGATCATTTGGGCGAATTAGTATAAAAATTTTACATCATTTATTAATGACTACTTTATAGATGTTAATGGCACTTCACAGAGTCTTAACTGGCCATCAAGATTCTTCAGATGGATATATATCTTGCCCCAGGTGTTTGGGTGATAATTTACTTTCTCAGCATTAAGGTATTTGGCACAATCTTTGTTATATCAGTAGGAGAAAGTACTGACTGCTAAGTCTCATTTGAAGTAATTTGGGTTTTCCTCCGGCGAGATCCAAGTTAGGTCCTCTTGGACATGGTCATGAGAGTCAACATCCTAAAACTAGGGCATAAATGGTCTCCATGGTTACCCATCAGAACCAAATCTGCAGATCATATTGCCAGCCCACCTTCTTTAGCAGCCAAGGAGAAACCATGCCCATCTAGCCTATGGCCATTCTGTCCACATGCACCATAGCAGACTCCACTGTAAACAGGTAGAGAGACCTCTGAAATTTGTTTCCCATTTGCTTTGTGAGTGGCTAGTATTTTCCACTACAGAAAAGCGAACTGTTTATAAACTAGTGCCTAAGCCCACAATTTGCTTTCTTGTCATTTAATAGCTAACCCAACCAGTGTCTCTAACCAAATCTTTTTGTAACTGAAACATATGTGTTGGAACTTTATCTGTAGGAGCACCTCATTTTATTATTGAACTTATTCACCAAAACAAACAAAAAAACCCTACTTTTTTGTCAGTAATGGCATCTATTAAAACACTTTTCCAAATTTCTCATTTTAACCATCAGTGTCAACATCCTTCCCCGTTGACCTCCTTTTAAAAACTACTGACAAAACCGGTTGCTTTCAGTTATTTCCTCTTGTTCGGCCCCATATGCCAAGGAACAGTGACCAGAAATCATAAAATAACCAAGAAATGGGTACCAAAAAGTAAAAAAGGAGAAGAATAAACTCTTCCTTAGGCCATTGATAGCTAGGTGGTCACTTTTTAAATAACCAAAAGTTAGTAAGGTCTGTGGAAAGTATGAGCAGACCCACGGGAACATAGGAAGGGGTCAATGTCAATTTTATTCTGGCCTAGTTCTTTTTGTAAATGAAATCAGGAAACTGTAAAGTGAATACCGAAAATAAATCATTGAGAAGTTAAAACTAAATGTTATTTTCTAGGTAATTTCGTGATTTCGCACAAAATTGTATATCTAGTCTTTTTCTGAAAGAAGTAATTATATATATTTTTTTTTTCTTGGAAACATGGAATCCCTGAGGAGCGATTATTCCATACCATTTTTTTTTTAATTTGTTTTTTTTTTTTTTAACGTTTATTTATTTTTGAGACAGAGAGAGACAGAGCATGAACGGGGGAGGGTCAGAGAGAGGGTGACACAGAATTTGAAACAGGCTCCAGGCTCTGAGCTGTCAGCACAGAGCCCGACGCGGGGCTCGAACTCACAGACCGCGAGATCATGATCTGAGCCGAAGTCGGCCGCTTAACTGACTGAGCCACCCAGGCGCCCCTCCATCCCATTTTTTAAGAGAGTTACGGTGTTTACCTTCTTACCTTTTTTGGATAGTGGTCTTTTATTTGACCTAATTTTATCCAACAAATATCTGGGCACCAGGAGACATATGTTATTTGTTTTTACAAGGATTTGGATGTCCTTGTTCTGTATTTAATACACCTGGAAAGGCTTGATAAACAGTGTTATGTATTAAAGCTCTCTTTTCCCAGCGCTATAACACATATGAATCACCTGGAGAGATTGTTAAAACACGGATTCCCCAGGGATTTGGGTTCTTTTTAATTTTGTAATGTTTATTTTTGAGAGAGAGAGAGAGAGAGCATGAGCTGGGGAGAGGCAGACAGAGAGGGAGACACAGAATCTGAAGCAAGCTCCAGGCTCTGAGCTGGCAGCATGTAGCCCGATACAGGGCTCGAACCCATGAACCAGGAGATCATGACCTGAGCCGAAGTCAGACACTTAACTGACTGAGCCAACCTTTGGGGATTCAGGTTCTGAAGGTGGGTCCAGGGTTGGGCCCACCAATTTGCATTTTGAGAAATTTCCAGGTGATGCTGTGACTGTTGGTCAGGACCACTTGTCTGATGGGTCATTAAATGCCAGAAATGACAAATTCTGTGAACTATGGTAACATGTTTCAAGATTATACTTCTCATTAATTCCACGTACACATACACATTCAACAAATATCAAATAGTATCTTGTTTGTGTCTTTTATGTAATGATGTGGATTCCTTTTATTTACTATAAGGAACACTTTGCTTTATAGCAGGGTTGTGTTTTTTTTTTAATAGAAATAATTTCTTCTTTCCCATTTAATCTATTATGTACGCACACATCTTCTCTGTATTTCTAGAACTTGAGGATGACAGAAACTTGGGAATTTGATTCCCCATGTCTCTGACAAACCTATCTTTTTTTTAACAAATGCCATTATTGAAAGATTTTTTTTAAACATATAAATAACAGGGAAATAAAAGTGAATAAACTGTAAATAATAATACTTTTCACTAATGAACTAAAAAAGTGGTGATTTGTCATTTAGTAAAGATTCTCTTTCTGATTTAAATCTAGATTTTTGTATTTCTGTGCAATAGGAAAAATAAATCTATCGCTAACCTTCAATCATCCCATTATTCATTTTTGAAATAATTTCTTTCTCTTCCTTTCTAAAGCCAAGTACCATACTCTCAGCATGTCCATCTGAGAGAAATATAAACCTGTCAGGTACTGGCACTATCTGTGTCATGGGTTTTATTGTTTGCAGATACTTCTTAAGTTAATTTCTGTCCCTTGTGGATATTTTTCTGAAAGAAACTTCCTGTTCTCATTCTAAAAAAAAAAAAAAAAAAAGGCGAGTGGCCTTCTCGCTATACATTATCAATATTCTTAGGGTAAATTATTTTTCACTTAATGTCCCTGTGTGATGCCCGTAATGAAATTTTTAGTTCATTAAAAAATAATGAATTTCCTAAGTTCCAAGTCATAGTTTTTAACTTAAATATGTAAGTAATGTTCTCGAAAGCTTTGCCATTCTCAAACCACTCGTACAGTAATTCCTCTTTGATCATCATGAAAACCTAACATTTAAATTTTAACTCTGCAAATTGAGAAATATGTAGTTGTTCTCAAGTTAATTAATCTGTCCATTATACATTTATTGAATGCATAGGAGATGGCAGGCCTTCCATTAAATGCTGGAAGTGAGTTAATGAACAGAATAGTTCCTGAGTTCCTGGATTTCAGAGTGTAAAAGAAAACCAAGGATTACAGTCCTCGTTTCATTTCTAAAATGAGGCTCACACAGAGGGTGATACTGAGGAAGGGCACACAGCATTCCACCAGACGTGATGAGGAAGTTGGCCAGACAGGATAGAGAAAATTATTTTTTAATCTGAGGGAGTTCTACATGCAATTGTAGGATGTCTGCTTTTCTTATGGGACTTGCACTGATATTCTGTATTCCTAGTAGGATTTCTCTGGGAGATCCCAGCAAACACTTTGCTGCTTCTCTCTATTAATGAGAACTCTCCCCACTTTCCCTTAGTGGAGAGAAAAAAAGTTCTCTATTTCTCAAGAAGTTCTTTCCTCTTTAGATTAGACTTTTCACTAAACAAAAGTTGAGTGTCTTTTTAAGCTTTTCGTTGTTTGTGCTTTGCCCCCTAAGTTGCCCTGGGTGGTTGCTTTTGTCCCTTTGTTATTATTTATTCCCCCCTCTACGAGGAGTACGGTCTTGCAGGCAGAATCCATTACAAAATTAGGCTTTTCTAAGAACTCAGCTTTGCACCTGGTCTCCTTTTCTGCTAACAGTGTATCTGATAAGTTTTACCTAATGATCTAATATCTGTGGTTGACAAGATTTAAGTAGCTGCATGCCCTCTTTCAGCCTCTGTGGGGCAATAAAACACATGAATGAGTTCTCCATCTTCAGAAGAAAAACCTGAGACAAATAATAACCTTAAAGTGCAGCCTCAATCAGCTTTCCACCATGAACATGGTATCACCACAATTCATTAAAGTGGGGAGTTAACATAGCATTTCCCTATGTGTTTGTCACATTTTAAATTCCATTTGTTTTATAATAATAATAGTTCTGTAGTACTTGCATATAATTTATAAGCTGAAAAGCATACATATGTTGGTTGTATGTGCTCAAAATTGTCCCATTAGGGGAGCATGATCAAAAAAGTTTGGAACTTAAGCTGTCTAAATCACAAACATCTTAAAAATGTTACAAAGACAAAATATTAAAAAGGACATTTATTTATTTAAAGTTTATTTATTTTTGAGAGAGAGAGAGAGAGAGCACACAAAAGTGGGTTAGGAGCAGAGAGGGAGAGAGAATCCCAAGCAGGCTCCACACTGTCAGCACAGAGCCCGATCCCGGGATCAAACCCACAAACCATGAGATCGTGACCTGAGGCAAAGCCTGGCACTTGACTGACTGAGCCACCCAGGAGCCCTAAATAGGACCTTTAAGCTCCATGTTGGAGGGACACCTAGATGGCTCAGTCAGTTACTAGTCCAACTTCGGCTCAGGTCATGATCTCACGGTTTGTGAGTTCGAGCCCCACATGGGCTCTGCGCTGACAGCTCAGGACCTGGAACCTGCTTCAGATTCTGTGTCTCCCATTTCTCCTCTCTTCCCCCACTCCACACACACATACTCTCTCTCTCTCTGTCTCTTTCTCTCTCAAAAATAAATAAACTTTAAAGTAAATAAATAAATAACATAAAATCCATGTCAGAGCAAATAAGTGTTCTCAAAGTCTGCGCAAAGCAGCCTTGCACAAGAACAAGTCACTTCCTCAGGCTGGGAAGCATTTGCTCCTCTCCTCAGCTAACACTGGGATTCGATGGCAGTTTTTCATCGTTGTGAGTGCAGGGTGTGAGTTGGAAGTGGAAGCTAAAAGCTAACAATAATTCTCTAGGACAGCTGATTCTGATTTTTACACCGAATTCTTATAGATGAGTAAATCCAGACTTTTTTCTCCCTTTACACTTTGTAGTGTATTTCTTAATAAAAACAAACAAAACAAACTTGATATTTTCTAAAACCAGTCCTGTGCATTTTTCGTCAGTTCATTCTCTTCCATTGAATCCAAGCCAGTTATTAATTTTGAAAAAAAAAAAAAAAACTTCAGGTTTTGGTTATGTTTTCAATGAAAACAATAGTGGTGTTTTCATTGAAAACAATCTCACTATTTTTCTCATTTTTTGTAAGTTAAAATTCTCTTTCAACTGCACAAACATCATTAGCATGATTTATCGGCATTTTTGGTGGATTGCGCAGGCATTGAGGACAATAATACCCTTTTTATCTGCATCTCATCTCATTTCTTACTCTGAAATCTGAAAAGACAACCCATTGGAACATTGGCAAAATATGTAGGCTATCATTTTCATATTTTCCTTCCTAAACATTAAATGGTCTAAATTAATGGTAACTTGAGGGTTTCAAGGCACATTTCTGGAGTTTAGAATTTAAGGTAACGAGTATTAGTAGATAATTCATTTTGCTGGAAACCTGTAAGAAGTCCACCTAATGTCTCTTTTTCTCTTAATGGAGTACAAGGAAAACATTACTCTTGTGACTTAAGATATTATGCTATAAGAGATTCATGACTTAGCAGTAGAATAATCATAGGGGCGCACCTGGGTGGCTTGGTCAGCTAAGCATCTGACACTTGATTTCAGCTCAGGTCCATGATCTCATGGTTTGTGAGATTCAGCTCCACAAAGACCTCTGCACTGACAGCATGGAGCCAGCTTGAGATTCTCTCTCTCTCTCTCTCTCTCTCTCTGTCTCTCTGTGCCCCTTCCCCCACTCACACTCTTAATATAAACTTAAAAAAAAAAGAGAGTAAAATAGGATTTTGACTGTATTGGTCCTGTGATACACCCAGAAAGCTGATCTTCATATTTAATTGTAAATAGCGTTATTACATTCTAGTTATGTGTTTTTATTTGCCATTTTTATTTTTTTCCTCCTAAAAGAGTAAATCGCCTTAAAAGACCAGTCATTTGAGGTTGCTATTTAATCAAGACGTGTTTGGAGTTGGCAGGACACATAGTGTTCTGAATCGCTGGAATTGCTGATTCATTTGCAAAATTACGAAATAACCCAGTTTCCTACCAGCAACTTAGCACTGAGAAAGACTTCCAAGTCCCAGTAGTGACTCACAGATAAGCTTGCAATATATCATACCTGATGAGATGTATATCGTCGTCATCACTAAAGTATTTGCCAAGCTAACTCCCAAAATACAGCACTGTGCTATATTGGAAATGAGCTTGGTTCCTGTTTCTTGATAAGTGTCAGATATGGAGTTCTTTTATAACAGCACTTTTAATATTTAAAGTCATTGCTTTCTATTAAATTATGAGACATAAAGTTGCTTTTTTTTACAAAAACATCATATTTATGTAGTAACTTGGAAATCTTTGCTTTGAAATTGCAGCTGATGTACTGAGTGAAGAAGCAATATTGAAATGGTACAAAGAAGCACATGTTGCCAAAGGCAAAAGTGTTTTTCTTGACCAGATGAAGAAATTCGTTGAGTGGCTACAAAACGCAGAAGAAGGTATGATTCCATTTGACGACTTTGGTGGTCATTTAGCAAATACTTTCTCATTATAATTTAAGGTATCTACCTCTTGCACAGATTTTTGTTGTTGTAGTTGCTTCTCTAAAACTGAAGGTCTTAGGGTGTCTTCCATATCAAGCATCTTGCCTATAATCTTAGCCTTCCTTTCTGAAATCAAAGCAATGAAAAGTGCTATGTGTTAAAAAACAAAAGACAACCTTTTCAATTATCCACCCTATAGGAGACAAGGGGGAAGAAATCATCAGCAGTTGTGAAAGGAGGAAAAAAAGTATTTGGCTCAATTACACATTATGGGATTATTATTAACCAGTTGACTGGTGCTGAAAATGGGAACACAAGGTGGAAGAATAATAATGGATGAGAGTGAGTCCCACTAAGCCTGAGAAGTTTATTTTAGATGACCCAGAAGGATAAAAGTAATTACAGTCTTCAATAATATTTATGAGCATGCTGCATTATTAGAAAGGCAAAGTTCAACTACTAGGTATTTATCCAGGAGATACAGGTGTGCTGTTTCGAAGGGGCACACGCACCCCAATGTTTACAGCAGCATTATCAACAATAGCCAAAGTATGGAAAAAGCCAAAATGTCCATTGATGGATGAATGGATAAAGAAGTGGTAAATATATACAATGGATTATTATCGGCAATCAAAAAGAATGAAATCTTGCCATTTGCAACTACGTGGATGGAACGGGAGGGTATTATGCTAAGTGAAATTAGTCAGTCAGAGAAAGACAAATATCATATGAATTCACTCATGAGGACTTTCAGAGACAAAACAGATGAACATAAAGGAAGGGGAACAAAAATAATGTAAAAACAGGGAGGGGGACAAAACAGAAGAGACTTATAAATATGGAGAACAAACTGAGGGTTACTGGAGGGGTTGTGGGAGGGGGGATAGGCTAAATGGGTAAGAAGCTTAAGGAATCTACTCCTGAAATAATTATTGCACTATAGGCTAACTAACTTGGATGTAAATTAAAAAAAAAAAAATCCACATCTTAAACTCACCAAGTTGTGCATGTTAAATATGTATAGCTTTTTGTATATCAGTCATAGGTCAATAAAATGGTTTAAAAAATAAACAAATAAAATAAAAATTAAAAAATGGAAAGGCAAAGTTCATTAAAAAGCAAAAAAGGAATGAATGTTTGACTGTTTTTCCTAGTCAATGCATGACCAGGGCAAAAAACAATGCCTTTTGGGGGTTGGGGTAGGTAGCATATTGGAAACTCTTTCATGACTCTAAAGGACTCTTTGGGGGCCCCTGGCTGGCTCAGTTGAGAGAGTCTTCAACTCTCCATCTCAGGGTTGAAAGTTTGAGCCCCATGTTGGGCATAAAGTTTACTTAATGGACATTTTACAAAAGGAATCTCTGAATAAAAAACCTGACTTTTCTCTCTCATCTCTCCTAGAATCTGAGTCAGAAGGTGAAGAAAATTAGACGGCTCAAGAAGCACAATAGGCCACCACACAACACTTTTACTGGGAATGCTGAACCATTTGAGAAGAGAAAACTTGGCTTCCGTTTTCACAAAGGAAAAAAAAATTAGGATAGGCTGCCCTTGTGCGGAAGGGGGAAATGGTTTTTGTTTTCATTTTGTTTTTAAATGGAGCCCTGAGGCATCAGCTATTATACTTGGGACTCTACCTCTCACTCACTATATGCTAACTTAAAGCCATTCAACAAGGAGTCCAGTAGGTATCTGAAATTCAATACTCAACAGACTCCTCTTTTTTAGCTGTATTTTTCAGGTACTGTGTGGTGAACGCCCCACTGGTGTCTATTACAGGGCCACTTTGGTAGTTGTGTATCTGCTCGTGTATGTGATTTGACAAACCAGTTTTTTAAAATAAATGGCTTTTTAAAAATCTGGGCTTATATTCTCAGAGCTTTTATTTCTTCAGAGCACACGGCTTCTTCCACAGACGACATTTCAGCATTAGGCTTTTTTTCTCCGTCCGGAATTTTGAAAGGTTCCTCTCTTGTCATCTATAAAAACAACTCTGTTCCTTTTGCCATGATAAGTACCACATCTCAGTTGTCTTCATATTGAAATGGAAATTGACCCAAAATACATGCACGTTAGCACAAACACCAGGAAGTGATCGTATTAAGTTTTTAGGTATGTAAATACATTGTTCCACACTTCTTGTGTTTACCCTCAGCGCAATTTCCTCCCTGTTTGGAGGAGAGCTAGTGTACATATGTAAATAGATCTTTGTTTATATTTATAACTAGGGGATTTTAGTCTTTAAAATATCTTGTTCTCAGTAGTAGCAGTGGGAGGCATCTTACTGTTGGGTCAAGCTCTTTGTTTTATGACACAGTTCTTTCCTAACTCTTGGAAAACTTAAGGGCTGCACCTGTTGCTGTTAGGGTAATGGTAATCTTCAAGACAAACATTTTAAGTAAGAGTTGAAATGGAGAGGATCCATTGGAAACAACAGTCACCAGGTTAAGTATATGAAGAGCTTTATCACTACCGTATCACCATCCTGTATCAAAAGATAGTTTTCTAGTTTCCTGTTTGTCCTCAGGAAGAAAAGGTAATCTTTTCCCTAGGACTAGACCACACACGTAAATCTGTAACATGATGGATTCCGCCTGTCTTTTAAGTAATCAGCCTTTGATAACTTTCTGTCTTCCCATAGAGCACTCTCAGGTTCACTGTCCCAACAGAGAAATATCGATTTGAATAGATCTTTTTGAAAAATCATCTATATGTGAGAATGTCATTTTCATAACATGAGAAATAATAATGACAGGAATGATGGGAAGTCAGAATAAAGAGCCTTACAGCACCTTGAAGTGATAGAATACCCCCAATGTATGTATATGTATTCTTTCTTAAAATTCTGCTGAGAAATGCCCCTGTTTCCCAGTCTGCCCTTCTATTTTATAGAAGAAAGTATGAACTCATCCATCCCATTATGGTACACTGCTTTGAAGATGAAAACCACCTGGAAATAAACAAAGGGACAATTCTAGAATGCATTGTCTTATAGGACAATCCTTTGAGAGAAAAGCAGGAAGGAACCTGACATGAGACGTGTCTGATACCTTCTGGGCCATTGATTCATCACAAGTCTCCATTATCTACCCTACATCCATCTAAAAATTAGAATTATGAAGTGATAGTTATATCCTAGAGTACATACTAAAAGTGTTTATGTGAATTGAAAAAGAAGTGAAAAATTTTAATGGGAAAATAAATTTGGCCATCTCATTTGATAAGTGCTGACTGCCAGTTGGGATACATGGCATATTTCACAAGTAGAGTAAGTTAAATCTGCATCTGATATTTTGACAAAAAGATCTATGAAAGGTAGAACTTTGAGAATTAGATGCAGTTGGTAATAAAAAAATTCATATCAATGTTTATCTTTTATTCTATATATGTCATGTTGCATTTTATATGTCAATGTGTAAGAGGCTTTTCCCTTCATTTTAGGGGATCACACATAAAAAGTGTGTTAGAGGATATTTGACTTCTCTCCCACTATATCAAAGGTAGCCACACTGGGATCTACAGAAGCACAGAGCTATCCAGGGCCTTAGAGTTAGTGACCAAGATGGAACTAGAAGTCCCATCTTCTGAGTCCCACACTTACACTTTTTCTCCCCTATGTTCTGCAGGCAAATTATTTATAATGACTTATGTCTCTACAGTTCAAACAAATGTTTTTATTTTTGTTTTTAAGAAGCACTTTTTTTTTTATTAGAGAGTACTCATGGACAGGGGAAAGACAGAGGGAGAGAGAATCTTAAGCAGGCTTCTCTCAGCCTGAAGCCCCATGGGAAGCTCAGTCTCATGACCCTGAGATGGTAACTTGAGCTGAAAACAAGAGCTAGACGCTTAACCGACTGAGCCACCAGGGGGCCTGCCCCTAAACTACCGCTTTCAATGAATAAACATCTGGAGATATCCAGAAAATCAATTTTCTAAACTATAAAATGTAACAATTATAGAATACTAAATAGTCCATGTTTTCTAGCACAGATGTTTTTCCCAAACAGAATTTGAGATAGTGACTCTAAAGAAAGCAAGCATGGAGGGGGGAAATGCTCAAATAGCAAGGACTTATTTAATAAATTCTCAAACCAAAGTCCTTTCTTTTTCTGAAGGACAGGTGTCTCTTTTCTTAGAAAAATAAAACCTGTCCTAATTATAAAAGTAGTTGCTTTAGTTATCTATTGCTGCATAACAGATTGTCCCCAAAATTTTCAGCTTTAAATAACAATTACATCATGGTTTCTGTGAATCAGGACCCAGGAGCAGCTTAGCTAGGTGGCCATAACTCAGGGTCTCTCACAAGTTGTAGGCAAGCTGTTGGCTGGAACTACAGTCATCTGAAGGTTATAGGATCTACTTCCAAGTTGACAGTGGGGCTTGGTGGGTCTCAGTTCTTTCCTTTTAGCCAGAGACTAGTTCCTCACCACAAGGTCCTCTGCTTAGTCTGCCTGAGTCTCTGCTTAGTCTGCCTGAATCTTCATGACATGACAGCTGCCCCCTGGCCCTGTTCAAAATGAGTAATCTGAGAGAAAGGGAGCGCTAGAAGGAAGCCATTTTTTTTTTAATGTTTATTATTTTTTGAAAGAGAGAGAGAGCATGAGCTGGGGAGGGGCAGAGAATGATGGAGACACAGAATCTGAAGCCCACTCCAGGCTCTGAACTGTCACCACCGAGCCTGACACGGGGCTCAAACTCAAGAGCTGTGAGATCATGACCTGAGCCAAAATCAAGAGTTGGGTGCTTAACCGACTGAGCCATCCAGGTGCCCCAGGAAGCCATCTTTAACAACCTAATATTGGAAATGACATAGCATCTCTTCTGCCACATTCTATTGGTCACACAGACGACCATAATACAATGTAGAATGCTGCTGCATGAGGTATGAATACCAGTTAATGGGGTTAATTGAAGGCCATCTTGGTGGCTGGCTACCGCAGTAGTACATATCCACATACTAAAATAGTTTCTGCATCAATAGAAAAATGGATAAAGAGAAGATATTGTGTGTATATATATATATATATATACACCCTTGACATTTGTGACAACATGGATGGACCTAGAGAGTATTATGCTAAGTGAAGTAAGTCAGAGAAGACAAATATCATACGATTTCACTAATATGTAATATCTAAGAAAAGAACAAACAAAAAGCAAAAACAGACCAATAAATACAAAGAACAAACATGGTTGGCAAGAGGGGGTGGGTGATGGGCAAAATGGTGAAGGGGAGCAGGAGACACAGGCTTCCAGTTATGGAATGAGTAAGTCATGGGAATAAAAAGTACAACATAGGGAAGACAGTGAAAGGTATTGTACTAGCGATATATGGTGGTAGATGGTAACCACACTTGTGGTGAGCATAACATAACAAATTGAGTTGAATCACTATGTTGTACACCTGAAACTGATGTAATATTGTGTGTCAACTACTCAAAAAAAAAAAAAAAAAAAAAGGAAGAAAAACATCCGAAGAATTCTTCCAAAGTTTTAGAGTGCCTAGGTGTCTCAGTCAGTTAAGCGTTCAACTCTTGATTTTGGCTCAGGTCATGATTTTATGGTTCAGTTTGTGAGCTCCAGCACCACAATGGGCTTTGTGCTTACAGTGCCAAGCCTGTTTAGGATTCTGTCTCTCTGTCTCTCTCTCTCTCTCTCTGCCACTCCCTCACTCATGCTCTCATGCATGCTCTATCAAAAATAAACAAAAAAATTTAAAAAAATGAAATAAAATAAAAAGTCAATTCATGTTAAAAAAATTTTAAAGTTTAAAAAGTTTAAAAATTTAAAGAAGTTTTAAAATGTTTCTGGATAGATTTAAATTCTTCATTTAATGTTAAAACCATAAAAGTACTAAAAAAGTGTAGGAAATACCTTTATAACTGAGGCATGGAAAAAACATTAACACAAAAGCCAAAAAAAATCTGATTATAAAATGTCAATACTTTTTTCCATATTTAAACATATGTGATTAAAAATGTATAAGGTATCAGTAGAGTTTCAACAGATTAGAAGAAGAAATTTTTGATACAAATGAATTAACAACAATACGACATAAAAAGCATCTATAAATCAATAAGAAATTGAGAAAATGTAAAATGAGTATGAAAAGTCAATTAAAATGAGCAACATGGAAAGATGTTCAATCCTATTGTTAATCAGTATGTGTAAAATAATAAGATAAAATAATTTACTCACGGTGTTGGAAAAATTCCTAAAACCAATACTAAATGGTCGTGTGTATGGGAAAAATGGGTTCTTTGCTTTTGCACACAGCCATTAGAGTTATAATTTGGAAATAAATAGTAACACTTAAAAATAAATATTAACTCATATTCTTTGACTCAGCACTTTCATTCTAGAATTCACTCCATAGGTGTACCCCCAGATTTACATGTAGTGAACGTTCTGTTAGTAATGAAACGGGAACGAACTGAGACACTCTTAAAATGTCAGTGTCCAAAATGTCTGAGAAGAGGACTAGCGGAATAAATTAATAGAAATTCTTATCAGAGAATGAGGTAGACTCAAAAAGTTGTTCAAAATATATCATTAAAGGAAAATGCAAGTTAAAAACAATATTTTTCCCACTAAGGAAAGCTGTGTTTATATAATATACCTTTATAAGTACATAGAAAGGGAATAATATTTTCTAATATTTGCTATTCCTGTGTAAGTCTTGGGCAGAGCTGGGAGGAGAGAAGGGAAAGGAGAATTTTTCTCTTTTTACTCTGTGTACTTGAATTTCTTTAGAAAGAACATGCACTATCTTTTTTTAACTTTTTTTAAATTAAAAAAATTAATTTACAACCAAATTAGTTAGCATATAGCACAATAATGATTTAAGGAGTAGAATCCAGTGATTCAGCCCCTACATCTAACACCCCGCTCATCCCAACAAGTACCCTCCTCAATGTCCCTTGACCATTTAGCCCATCCCCCCACTCCATATCCCTCCAGCAACCTGTTTGTTCTCTGTATTTAAGAGTCTCATGCTTTGTCCCCTCCCCATTTTTATATTATTTTTGCTTCACTTCCCTTATGTTCATCTGTTTTGTATCTTAAATTCCATATATAAGTGAAGCCATATGATATTTGTCTTTCTCTGATGGACTAATTTCACTTAGCATAATACACTCCAGGTCCATCCCTGTAGTTGCAAATGGCAAGAGTTCATTCTTTTTGATTGCCAAGTAATACTCCATTGTGTATATAGACCACATCTTCTTTATCCATTCATCCATTGATGGATATTTGGGCTCTTTCCATACTTTGGTTACTATTGATAGTGCTGCTATAAACATGGGGTGCATGTGCCTCTTTGAAACAGCCCTCTAATATCCTTTGGATAAATACCTAGTAATACAATTGCTGGGTCGTAGGGTAGTTCTATTTTTACTTTTTTGAGGAACCTCCATACCATTTTCCACAGTGGCTGCACCAGTTTGCATTTCCACCAGCAGAAACATGCACTATCTTTATGATTTAAAAGGTAAATGCATGTTTATTTTGGAAAATGTAAAAAAGCTTTTGGAAGAAACTACCACATAGTTTTCTGCCACAGAGATGAGCCCTTCCAATATTTTTATATTTTTAAAAATATGGTTTTCCCTAATTATTAAACAATAAGTCCATTGTGTAACAATTTTATGCCTTGCTCTCTGTTAAATATTATTCTACAACATTTTACCATATCAATAACTCTTCTTCAAAACTATGATTTTCAAATATATATAATTGTTCTCGCTATGGGAGGAGCATATTTATCACTCTATGTTCAATACAAAGCATTTTATAATTTTGCCTTTAAAAATAACCATTTAAAATATTTTTATATAAATCTTTGTTTATCCATGGTTATTTAGAAAAATAGAAATGGATTTTGGGTTAAAGAATTTGAATATTTTTAACACAATGTGATCTTATTTCTTAATTTGCATTTATACATTTGAATACGTTTTACTCCCATTTTGGGAGTAGTTCAAGGCAGTATCATTTTAGTCACAAATTTTACAACTTTCTTTTTTTTTTTTAAATATATGAAATTTATTGTCAAATTGGTTTCCATACAACACCCAGTGCTCATCCCAAAAGATGCCCGCTTCAATACCCATCAGCCCCCTCCCCCCCTCCCACCTCCCATCAGCCCTCAGTTTGTTCTCAAAAACTATTTTTAAGAGTCTCTTATGCTTTGGCGCTCTCCACTCTAACCTCTCTTTTTTTTTTTTTCTCCTTCCCCTCCCCCATGGGTTCCTGTTAAGTTTCTCAGGATCCACGTAAGAGTGAAAACATATGGTATCTGTCTTTCTCTGTATGGCTTATTTCACTTAGCATAACACTCTCCAGTTCCATCCACGTTGCTACAAAGGGCCAAATTTCATTCTTTCCCATTGCCACGTAGTACTCCATTGTGTATATAAACCATATCTTCTTTATCCATTCATCAGTTGTTGGACAGTTAGGCTCTTTCCATAATTTGGCTATTGTTGAAAGTGCTGCTATAAACATTGGGGTACAAGTGCCCCTATGCATCAGCACTCTTGTATCCCTTGGGTAAATTCCTAGCAGTGTTATTGCTGGGTCTAGGGTAGGTCTATTTCTAATTTTTTGAAGAATCTCCACACTTTTCCAGAGTGGCTGCACCAATTTGCATTCCCACCAACAGTGCAAGAGGGTTCTCGTTTCTCCACATCCTCTCCAGCGTCTATAGTCTCCTGATTTGTTCATTTTGGCCACTCTGACTGGCGTGAGGTGATATCTGAGTGTGGTTTTGATTTGTATTTCCCCGATGAGGAGCGACGTTGAGCATCTTTTCATGTGCCTGTTGGCCATCCGGATGTCTTCTTTAGAGAAGTGTCTATTCATGTTTTCTGCCCATTTCTTCACTGGATTATTTGTTTTTCGGGTGTGGAGTTTGGTGAGCTCTTTATAGATTTTGGATACTAGCCCTTTGCCTGATATGTCATTTACAACTTTCTATTTGTCTCTAAAAATATGAAAGTTTAAACTTCTGAAATTCAGCAGATTGAATTTGTAAAATCATAGGAATATGGGAAAGTAAAATATTTCATTTTCAAGCCAAGAAAACCAGTAGTCTGGAAAGACCTCAGGTGTTGCCTGGCTATAGAATCATCGGATTTGAGTCAATGTGGTGTCCTCAGCTCAGCTGATTCAGCATCTCTGACATCACCTTCTCTGAGCTAATGGCAATTACTTCTTTCCACTTTTGAAAGACAGTAGGATTCAAGGTCCCTCTGGATAGATGCTTCTACACTGCCATGGCCCTCTTCTTGGAGACTAGATTTGAGTAAGACATTTCTTTCATGAAAAAGACATTTTTAGAGCTATTCTTTACACATTTAAAATCTCTATACCTTGGTTTTGTGTGTTTCAATTATATATCGATAAATAAATAAAAAATGCATAATCTATGGCTTAAATAGAAACAGCATACCTGTGTAATCAGCCGTCAGATGAGACAGTGAACATGAGCAGAGTCCCGTATGCCTCTCCCAAACTCCACCTCACGTCCTCCTCGAGGTAATCATTGTCCTGTGTTCTGACAGCATAGATTCACTTTGTCTGTCTTTAAAGTGGATGCGGACGGTGATATTGCATTTATGCCTCCTTTTGTTCAACTTTGCTTTACCTCTTTTGTGGTTGTCCTTTGCGTTTAGTTCCTTTCTCGTATGTAATTAAGTGAACACAGGCTCTCTACCAACAGTAATACTCAGCTCTTTCAGCAAGGACACGCGTAACGTGAGAACGTTATTTTTTAATGAGCCAAAATGTTGTGCTATTTTATTTTGGCACAGAGAAGAATTCCTAGGCACGTATCTGTTATTCAGAGATAGTTTTGGAACACGCGCATTTCCTCCTGTAGCCATTACAAAAAGAAAATGATCCCTCCCTTCTCTGAAGGAGGATTCCCATTTTATGTGGGCAGATCGATTTTTAAAGACTCAAATCATAGATTACTGTGGCTTCAATGACACGTACTGCCTCCCATACTGTGCTCTTGCTGCTGCTCTTGCTACCGGAGGATAGAGATTCATTTGGAATCGTTTGGCTTAAGCTTGGAGGCAGCATCCTGCCATTAATTAGCTGTTTAACCAATTAGCAAGTCACTTAACTCTTAGCATTTACTGTGTTTAATTGTAAAATAAGGGTCTGTTCAAAATTATCCCTTAAACTGGGACTCCACAGTTCACACCACCCAAAGTTTTATGCAAGACTCTGTTTTCTGCAGATTCTCCAAGTGGTCTGTGACCTAGGAAAGGTCAAATATAGTTAGGCTAGGTTGATGGTTCTCAAACCTCAGCATGCATCAAGATCACCCAAAAGGCTTAACCTCAATTTCTGGCAGCACCTCCCCTACCCCTGCCCCAGGAGTTTCTGACTCAGTAGGTCACCTGGGGCAACTGGTGCAAGGTCTACGGGCAAGTTTTGGGTGATCACTGATCTTCCTGGTGTCAGGACCGTACAGACACCGGGCCAGATGGTTAGTAGGGCCCGTTCCAGTATGGATTTCTGCAGTCTATTATGTCTCCAACAAAGGAGGTGGGTTGTATTTTGCTCAGCTGTGTATCTTTGATTGCCATTCAGCACAATGCATGGCTTGGCAAGAAGTTGTTGTTCAGTGAATGTTTGAATGAATGAATAAATGAGCAAATGTGCCTTAAGAATTCCTTTTTTTTTTTTCAATATATGAAGTTTATTGTCAGATTGGTTTCCATACAACACCCAGTGCTCATCCCAAAAGGTGTCCTCCTCAATACCCATCACCCACCCTCCCCTCCCTCCCACCCCCCTTCAACCCTCAGTTTGTTCTTAGTTTTTAAGAGTCTCTTAAGAATTCCCTTTTAAAGGGTTGATCATCAATTCAGTCTAATGTTTCCCTATACCTTCTTTTAAAAGTTCAGCATTGGGACCACAGCCTGACTGCTACTTAGTAAGAGTTTGGATTATTGCACTATACAGAAATGCATCATTATTGATTGTGCCTTCTCTAAAACAGAGCCAATAAAATGTGGGCCCATAACTTACAAAATGATCCTGACACTTTCCCTTATCTGTTTCCGAAAGAAGCAAAAATACTTTCCTGAGTATTGTCTAGCCATATTCTGTAAGAGTGCATTGTGGGTGTTGACAACACAGTGCTGAACAACTGTGAGCCCCTCAGCCCACGCCCCGCCCCCCCTCCCCCCCCACAATTCCTAGAACGGATCTAAGAAAGGTAAAATATCCCTGGGCTAGATCCCTAGCTCTCAGACTAATGCATTAGTGCGTTTGAATCACCGGGAGGGCTTGTTAATTAAGGTTGCTGAACTATAACCCACCCCCTCCCCCCAGAGTTTCTGACTCATACACCTGAGGTGGGGCCTGAGGATTTGCATTTCTTAACAAGTTCCCAGGTGCTGCTCCTGCTGCTGCTGCTGGTCCAGTGACCACACACTGAGAACCATTGGGCCAGATGGTTTCTAATCCCTCAGTCACTGGGATGCGGAAGCAACCAAATTCCATAAACTGGAACCTTGAGTTAGACTAGCTTGCAAGCTTTTGAAGTTCTATAATTTCTTCCCTAGCTCTCTCAAACTCCTGTCTCGTCTGAAATTCTAAAGTATTCTCAAGACGTGTGAAAGGATTTGAAACATCACAATTCAGTCTTGACGTCTCACAAGAGAAAAAAAAAATCTGTTGAGTAAATACTTTCTTAGCATTCCTCTTTCCCTTTAAACAGGAAAATCCTAGACCAACAGCAGCATCACCTGGAGGCTAGAAATGGATATTGTCAGAATCCCCTCCAGACATGCTAAATCAGAAATTCTAGGCGGTAGACCCTGCAATCTATTTTAACAAGCACTCTGAGTGATCCCGATGCATGCTTAGTTATAAGAGCCACTGGCCAGATGTAAACTTTAAGTGACCACCTTGGAAAACATCCCTAAAGACATAAGGGTAGGAAGACAGTTACATTGGAAGCTGGACCAGGATTTCGCACAAGATCAGAGGTTAGTGAAGTGATAAACTTTTTTTGAAGATTGATCAGAGACTGAAAAATATCTCTCGAGGCAAGGTGACCTGGCATACTTCAGTGATATAAGAGGATAGACGATGTCAACGCCCTGTAGCTATATGACATAGATCAAACTATGGAAGTAGCTGGCAGCTATGAACTCAGCTTGTAACAAGAGATTGTTAAATTCTGATGCTGCATTAATGCTGGGGATAAAATAACAGATGAAATATGTGATCATTTATCTTCTTTTGGCCAAACCTTAAAGTTTTCCAGGGATCTTAGAAAAGCTGTTTACTTTGCCCAGAAAAGTCTCTACTCTTTTGTTCATATCAAAACACGTTTCACATCATAGAATGTGAATACCCAATGGCTTCTGAAATATTATGAACAATGGCAATGGCCCATGGACTGTTTACAAGTGCATTTTAAAATTTCCAGATACTGGGGCGCCGGGCTGGAGATTACTTAAAAATAAAATCTTAAGGGACACCTTGGTGACTCAGTTGGTTAAGCATCGGACTCTTGATTTCAACTCAGGTCAAGATCCCATGAGTTGTGGGACTGAACTCACGTCGAGCCCACGTTGAACCTGGAACTTGCTTGAGATTCTCTCTCCCTCTTCCTCTGCCCATCCTCTGTTCACACTGGAGGCCCTATCTCTCTCTCTTTCAATAAAAAAAAAAAAAAAAAAAAAAAATCTTAAAAAAAAAAACCCTCTTAAATAAATAAATAAATAAATAAAATTTCCAGATATTTGTTTTTCTAACATTACTGGTTTCTACTGTAATTTCATTATGGTCAGAAAAGATACATATTCTATATGATTTCGGAGTTTTTATGTTTATTGAGACTTGTTTTACAGCCCAGCACATGGTCTATCTTGGTGAATGTATCATGTGCATTTGAGAATAATGTGCAATCTGCAGTTGTTAGAGGGAATATTCTATGAATATATGTAAGATCATGGTGGTTGATGGAATTGTTCAGAGATTTTGTCTTCAATGATTTCTTTGGTAGTTATATTAATTGCTGAAACAGGGGTATTAAAATCAACCTCGATTGTAAATTATCTGTCTATTTAATTTGATCAATATTGCTTCATGTACCTAGAAGTTCTGTTATTAGATGCATACACATTTATGATTGCTATGGCTTTCTCATGAATTGGCCAATTTTTCCTTAAGAAATGTTCCTCTTTACCTCCAATGACAATCTTTGTCTTGTGAAGTCCACTTTATCTGATAGTATAGTCCCTCCACCCTTTTTAGGCTTCCGTTTGTATAGCATGTCTTTTTTTATCCGTGCTATCTGTGCCTTTGTATTTAAAGGTAGACTCTTGTACACTGCAGGTAACTGAGTCTTGCTTTAAAAAACAAAAAATCCAACCTGATAATCGTTGCCTTTTTAAATGGAGTGTTTGGTCCATTATTGATATCATTAAATTTAAATGTACAATTTTACAATTTTTTCATACTTCTCCCCTCTGGTTTTTACTCCTTTGTCTTTTGTTTCCTGCCTACTTTTATAATTAATTCAATGTTTGTTAGAATTCCGTTTCTATCTGTTGCCTTCTAACTATACTACTTTATGTTATCTTTTAGTGGTTGCCCTAGGGATTATAATGAACAAATGTTATTGTTCAAAATTATAATGAAAAAGTTTCAGTCTAGTTAGAGTTAATGCTGTAACACTTTACATAAAATATAAGTATATTGTAACAGTACAGATCTCTTTACCCTCTCCCCATTCTTTCTTATAAAACTTGTTGTACATACTGCATCTATAAAAATTAAACCCTCCAGAAAACAATAACCTCTTGTTTTAACAGGTCCATGTGTTTTTTTTTTTAATTTAAGACAAACTTGTTTTATGCCTATCCATTTATGTACCATTTCCAGGGCTTCTTTTCTGCGGTCCAAGTTTTCACCTTATATCATATTTCTTAATGATAAAGTCAAAACCAAAAAGCCCCATTTTTAGAATTTCTAAAGGTATAGATCTGCTGACAAATTATCTTAGTTTACTTTTACTTGAAAATGTCTTTATTTTGCTTTTATTATTAAATAATATTTTTACTGGATATAATGTTCTGAAATAGTAATTATTTTTTAATGTTTATTTTTGAGAGAGAGGAGACACAGAGAGAGAGTGCAAAGGGGGTTGCAGAGAGAGAGGTAGACACAGAATCTGAAGCAGGCTCCAGGCTCTGAGCCGTCAGCACAGAGCCCGACGCAGGATTTGAACCCACGAACCATGAGACTATGACCTGAGTCAGAATTGGATGCTTTACCAACTAAGCCACCCAGGTGCCCCTGGTATTATGATTTTTATCTTTCAGTGCTTAAAAAAGCCTGTTTCACTGCATTTTGGCCTCCACTTTTTTGGATGAGAGGTTGGCAGGGAGAAGATTCGAATCAGTATTCCAGAACTGCCCCCACGTACAAAGCTTTTACACACGCACACACTTTTTTAAAAGTATGGAGGAGACATACCCCACCCAGTGCTCTTCTCTTCTTCTAAGCGTCAACTCCTCCCATTGTTTGCCCCCCAAGTAGCATCTGCCTGATTTCTTGTCATTCTCCAGTGCCTTCACATAATTGTTTCTCTTACTTTGTTTGGAGTTCATAGTTGTTACCTGTGGAGAGTTTGATCACATAGACACTACTTAGTCATTAGCAGAAGCAGAAACTTGAGCAATGAATTCTTTTAGGAATCTTATTGACGAGCCCAACATTCCAGCTTATAGCTATATACATGCAATGCCCACACCTCTCCTTGTTCAGGTATACATTTATTACATGTAAGCTTTTTCCAACTCTGTTACATTTGTCTCATTTAAAAACCTGGGGGGATAAAAAAAAAAAAAAAACCTGGGGGTTCCACATCTGGAGAACTAACACTAGAAGCAATTTATCATATTATTGTTAATGGCCTAGAGTGGGATTCAGCTTACCCCAAAAGTCAAGAGAGACCGAAGAGATAACAAAGAAGAGCCTATGTCAGGAACTCACTATAGAGTTGTGACTTTAAAAACTCAGGTAATAGACTTGAATTGCTCAAAACAACAGTGAACTAAGGAGTAGGGCCCATGAGTGTTCATTTTGGAAGGCAGCTGTGCTTACCACACTACCGACATTCTTCATACTAGTGTCTGACTCTACGACCCTCAAACAAAATTCACATTCTATACCACGCCTAGATCCTACTCGGGGATAGGTATGAGAGTCGGTTAACTTATGTTCAAATCGATTGCTCACAGTTCCAAGGAGAAAGCTCTGGTTCTAGAAATCTCCTTTTACCTTAGATATCAACCCCATCAGCCATTAGTTACTTAGCAGAAGCAAGAAAAGCAGATGTTCTGCAGAAATCATCTTAAGTTCCATAAGACAAAAATCTCTATTAAAACTTAACCACGAAGACAGTTATGTTCACCACTATCAAAATAATAATAATGATAATAATAAATTTTTAAAAAAGATCAAGGACTGGGAAGTTATGTGGAGAAGAGAGAATTCCTTTAGGTCATGATTTACGTAACGAAATTATTATAACTCGGTGAATGAGCATCAATATCACACATGGGAGATAGGGGCAGGATTTTTTTGTATTCTGATGGGCACCTTTAAAAGCTATTATACCTTGTTATTTTCTAGTTGATAGGAAAAACACAAAATTGTAAATAATGCTGTGTATCCTCATAGTTTTAATATCACCTCTCCTGGCAGCCTATTCAAAGCACTTAAAGACAATGATGACAACTTTAAAAATAGACTGTGGGTTTCATTATGTTACAGAACTTATTCAATGATTCAGTGTTTTTAGTGGAATATGATATCCAGATGTAAGAATACCAAAATCTGTATTGGTCAGAGTTCTACCAGAAGAATAAAACCAGTAGGAGATAAATAGATAGATAGATAGATGTCTATCATTCGTTTATTTTTATAATAGCTTTGGAGGATCATGTTTGTTTATGTTCAAAGGCTGGAGTAATGTGGTTTTGGCGACAAGTGCATCATATGGGATTCAAGAGACTATGGTCTCTCCCTCCCCAATTTTTTTTTATTAAAAAAAAAGAGGCCATGTGCTCTCTGTTCTTCATTCTTATCTTCTCTTGAGTTACTTCTCTTGCAAACTCCGATGATTAGACATGATGGCCTCTAACAGCATATATCTTTCTACACGTGTGTGATGGCATAATTCCATGCATACATAGGCCCTGAGACTTGGAGATACTCCAAAACTGCTTTCTGACCTCTTTGAACGCTACATCTGTGCTCTCAGGACACCATAAAAGAATGTTATAATAAAAAGATTTAAGGATTTGTTAATACCACAATCACAATTTTTAAAAATGCTAACAAAATTAATAAAAAAACACTGATCAGTTCCTCCACTATCCTGTGGTTAAAAATATTCAAGTCAAATGTTAATTCCTAACGTGGTTTTAGATGGAGTCCAAAGATTTGCTTGTCTTTTCCCTTTGTATTTATAAAGAAAATATTTTCCATTTACGATGACCAACAAAGTTTCAAGTAAACAAATTAATTCCCCAGAGCTTTTTATGATTTGCACATGTGGGGAAACTATGTTGGTTCTTCAAATCATGCTGAAAATTAAAAAAAAAAAATTCTAATAGCAAAAGATTTGTAAATAATTAAATGAATACAGTAGATGTCTTTGAAGATGGGCTTGCAAAATATGTTAGAGATGTGTGCATTCAGGAAAAGTGCCTAGAACTCATACACGAATATGAGGATTTAAAAAAAAAAAAAATTAGCAGCCAGCTGGCAAGGGCTTATCAAATAGTGGTATCAAGTTAGCTACTGGCAGTTATAGCTGGACAGCCTGACTCCCACATGAAATGTATGTGCCATTGTCAACTCCCATGCTAGCTTCACATTTTTGTCCCGGGTGCTGTTCTTTCTTCCTTCTGACATATGATCACAATGGAAAAATGAAGAGCAGGGGCTCCTGGATGGCTCGGTCGGTTGAGCATCTGACTTCGGCTCAGGGCATGATCTCGTGAGTTCAAGGCCCACCTCAGGATCGCTGCTGTCAGCCTGTCAGCCCAGACCCGTTTGGGGTCCTCTCTCCCCCTCCCTACCCTCCCCCAAATGCACTCTCTCAAAGCTAAATAAACAATAAAAAAAAGGGAAAAAGGAATTGGAAAGGGATCTCAGGGTATAGAGATTTGAAGGGGCAAAGTTAGGGCTGATGTAATGAAGCGCTTGCTGTAGTGACTCACTTACTTCTTTTTGTCCATCTCAGGAGTTGGCTCTAGAACCCTTTAAGGTACTGTTTCCGAAAAAGTCCTAGCTCATTTTCTAAGAAATATGGAGTAGTTTAGGCAACTCGCTGTACATTTCTGACTTTAAAAACTCAGGTAATAAACTTGAATTGTTCAAAACAATACTGACCTAAGGAGTAGGGCCCATGAGTGTTCATTTTGGAAGGCAGCTGTGCTCACCAGTCTACCACCACTCTTCATACTAGTGCCTGTTTGGGATAAATTAGGTTTTGTTTGGTTTTGTTTTTCTTATCCTTATAAATACTGGGAAAAAATTTAAATTAAAAGACCTAGTGTTAAAGATCTAATTTTTGAAACTTGATTGGGATGTTTAGAGGTAGTACTAGCCTCTAGAATAGTAAAACCCAGAGTAAACTAAATATAACTTCATGCCATGCCTTGTTAAAAATCTTTTCTCTTAGAGACCATCTTTCAGCAGAATTTCAGCCAACAAAACTGGCGGACGTGGGCACACACGTACACACACAGAGACACACACTCAGACACTCACATACACACTATCTCTGAGGTTATTATCTCAGAGGGTAAATGAGGGAGGAGATGAAAAAGCAAGAATAAAAACCGAGAAGAATAAAAGGAGACAGGCTCACACTCTTAATTTTACGTGGAAGCAGAAGTAAGCCGTAGACAATCTGGGCTCTGAACCAAATAGGAAAGAAGATAATCAGAGGAAACCTCAAAGATCGATATTTAATTAAAGAGAATAAAAGTATTGCAGTTGGGAAACATTTTTCGTATCAGTGTGGTCTGATTGTTCCAGACTTATCTCAGAACAATAAAGGTTCAAGATGAATATATTCTACTCAAATTTACAGGAAACTCAAATCAGATTAAGCAGTGATGAAGAGCAGTTGAAACTTACTGATTAGAGTCACTAATTGGGTTCAGGTATTGCCATTTCCTTGAATGGTCCTCTAAGTTGTCTATCTTATTTAAAATTAATTTGTTAGTGTTTTTATTATAGTGAATAGCTTTCTAATCTGTATCTTGGGTAGGGACACGGAAGAGAAACCCAGCTATTTAGTATAAGGCAGTTTAGGCAGCCCCATTCACCTTGGGTTTCAACCACTTTTTAGGCCACTAACTGGAGGTGCTCCTTAGAGCATTACTGACCTCATAAACACACCTAAAAGCAACACCACAAGCAACATACTCAGATCCCATAAAGGGATGAGTAAAAGCTGCTTGCAGACCATTGTCCTAATTTCCTCCCAGCCCTGTAGCAAATCACCACAAAGGCAATGGCCTACAAACACACAAATTTATTATCTTCCTGTTCTGGAGGTCAGAAGTCTAAAAGGGGTCATCAGAACTGTGTTCCTTGTGTAGGCTCCAGAGAAGAGTCCTGGCCTTTGTCAGCTTCTAGCAGCTGTCTGTCTTCCTCCGCTAGTGGCCCCTTCCTCCAGCTTCACAGCCAGCAGCATAGCCTCTGGCTATGTGCATCTCCCTCTTACAGGACTCTTGTGATTCTATGGTAATTCCATCACACTTGGATAATACACGACAATCTCCCCACCTCAAAAATCCTTAATTTAACCTTATCTGCAAAGTCCTCTTGCCCTATAAAGAAACATACTCACAGGTTCTGGAGATTAGGACATGGGTCTCTTTGGTAGGGAGTGGGTCACATTATATAATCTGCAACAATTGTCAAAATGCCAACAGGATATAAAGAAACCTGGTCCTAATGCTCATTCACAATGAACTATTATAAGAGGAAAAAGAAACGATTAGCCCAGGATACTTTAACTCCACCTTGATTAAGCTAAAGGAAAAGAGCCAATGTAGGTAAAGATTCCTAAAATGTAACCTGAAAGGAAAAATAAAACAGTACTGAAACAATTAACTCCAAGGATTCAAAGTACCAGGTCAGCCATTACTATATGTTTAGAGAGATAAGGAAAAATTATGAAGAACAAAGAATATTTGGCCTTTATTTGCCGTGTATTCTGTTCCTTATCATCCTAAAGTGAATACCTTAGCCTGTTTACTAAAAGAAGTGAAATTTCCCCTAACATTTCAATTTTTTATTTGTTTTTTGTATTGATATTTAATACATTTTTATTAAGTATTCTCTAAGCACTCTTGACCTTAGCACTACTTTGACCTTAGAACTACTTTTTATCGGGAAGCAGTGTTTGTGAAAATACTCGTTCTGGAGAATTGTTTGTTCACTTAAAGTTGTAAACAATGTTTGTCTTAGGAGGTTGAATTGACTCACCAGCCCTAATAATTTCTGTGACTTAATTGATCCTGTTAGAAGCAACTCAGCCAATAGGAAAATAAAAGTTTAGGCATTTAAATGAGGAGAGTGTCCCATAGCCTTCTTATTTGTAAAACTTGATTTTGTAAATAAATACTTTGTTGATTTTAAAAACAGTTGTTTTTAGGGGCACTTGAGTAGCTCAGTTGGTTAAGTGTCTGACTTTGGATCAGGTTATGATCTCACGGTTCATGAAATTGAGCCCCTCATCGGGCTCTGTCCTGTCAGGGAGGAGCCTGCTTGGGATTCTCTCCATTCTTTGTTCTCTCTGCCTCTCCCCTGCTTGCTCTCTCTCTCTCTCAAAATAAATATATAAATATTTTTTTAAAAATGTAACTTTTTAAAATCAGTGACACTGTATTTTTATGAGTCTTCTGACCCAACAAGTCCTTCAATAGCATGCAACTGAATCTTAAATGTGGATATCCAAGCGTCCCAGCAGCTCTCTTCCTTATACATTTGAAACTTTTCGTATTTCAAAGTGAAAAAAAAAATATTTTTACACCTATTCTAAAATATACACCTAAACTTTTATTTTATTATTATTATTATTATTATTATTATTTAGAGTGGGAGAGTGTGAGCAGGGGAGAAGAGCAGAGGGAGAGAGAGAATCCTCAGGACACCTGGGTGGCTGAGTTGGTTAAGTGTCTGAGCCTTGATTTCTGCTCGGGTCATGATCTCACAGTTTTGAAGACTGAGCCCCTCGCTAACAATGAAGAGCCTGTTTAGAGTCCTCTCTTCCCCTCTCTCTGCCCGTTCCCTGCTTGTGCACACATACGTGCACTCTCTCTCTCTGTCTCTCTCTCTTAGAATAAATAAATAAACGTTAAAAGAGAGAGAGAGAGAGAGAGAGAGGGAATGAGAAAGAGAGAGAGAGAGGGAATGAGAAAGAGAGAGAGAGAATCCTTAGCAGGCTCAGTGGGGAGACTGACATGGAACTCGATTCCACGATCCCAGGATCATGACCTGAGCCAAAATCAAGAGTCGGATATCCAACTGATTCAGCCACCCAGGTGCCCCTCAACTTTTAGAATTTTGAAGCTGTACCTGGTGAGAGCTCGCACAGAGCCTCTGGGCTTTGAGCCCCCAAGCAGCCACACCTGGGACTACTTGCCTTCTTCCATGTGGAATATAATACCTACGGCTCCTCCCTGGGCTGTGTCGATGATGGGCAGTGTCACCCGTAGCCAGATGACAGAACACCTCTTGGGCATCACCAAGGTATCAGAGGAGCGGTGAGTACCTCTGTCATTCATTTTGCTTATTGTTTTGGAGACCATGACATGCCCTTAAACTCCTCTCGCTTCAAGAGCCCCTGAGGTAACTGACTGGGGCTAGAGGTCAGCAGACTGGGACCTCCCACAGACCCAGAGCCTGCCTGGTCACCAAAGAGCTGCAGATGCCCTGTTGCATTAGATAGCAGAGTCTTCTTTCTGTTGGTGTTATTCTTACTTAACTCTTAACAATTTGTTTGTTTTTATCGGGGCACCTGACTCAGTTGGTAGAGTGCACAACTCTTGGTCTTGGGATCGTGAGTTAGAGCCCCACCTTGGGCGTGGAGCCTACTTTAAAAAATTTGTTTGTATTATCAGTATTATTGTTCTGCAAGCTGGTGAACACTTTTGAGCACCAACTTGCTCTAGACTATTGAGTATTCAGAATACTTGCAGCATCTTTTTGGCTCTGTTAGAGACTGCATTGGGTAGTGGCTGTGTCTAAAGGCTAATAAATACAGACACATAGAAGGAAAGTCATAATAGTATTTTAAATTTACTGTGGGTTATTGTGTGCCACTGGGCCCAAATGTGTAAAATGTGACTTGCTAGTTCCTTCTGAATCATTTGAAAACCCAGAGTGGTACATAAATAATTGAATAGTGACTTTTAATTAAGGCTCTGTAGTGAAAGCTGCTTTATGCAAAATTAAATGCTTTTTAATAGCTAATTTAGAAATCACGTTTAAACACTGGAAGTACCATACAAGGAAACTCAGCAAATTACTAATTTGATTTGGCAAAGTGTTCTCAGATGACACTTAGGATTCAATTTCTTTTTGTAAATGAGTGTTTCCTTTCATTCACAAAGCTCAGAATTTTATTTCAATTGCCTATACTTCTCAAAGAAGAGAAGATATCAAATGAGAAAACAGAGACCACATAATATATTAAATAATATTTTATCTTAATGTGAAAAACTAATATGGCCTATGAATACGTGGGAACTAAATAAGGTTTCCTATACTTGTCTAAGTTTTATACTTTTAGAGGTAACTAGGTGTTATGGATTGAATTGTGGCCCCCATTCGTATGTTGGTGTCCTAGCCCCTAATACCTTACAATGTGAATCTATCCAGAAGTAGGACCACCGCAGATGTATTTAGTTAAGATGAGGTTATTCTGGAGCAGGGTCGGCTCCTAACCCAATGACTGGTGTCCTTATGGCCTGGGGAGAATTGGACACAGAGACACTCAGGGAGAACATTGTGTGAAGATGAGGGCAGAGATCAGATTGATGCAGCAGAAGCCAAGGAATGCCAGAGCTTGCCAGCAAACTAGCAGCGGCCAAGAAAGTGGCATGGAAGAGGTTCTCCTGCATAGCTCTGAGCAGGAACCAGCCCTACTGACATTGATTTTAGACTCTCAGCCTCCACACCTGGAAGACAATAAGTTTCTACTGTTTATACCACCCAGTTTGTCGTACTTTGTCATGACAGCCCTAGAAATGTTATGGACTGAGTGTTTTCATCCTTCAAAATTCATACGGTGAAATCCTAACTCCCCATGTGATGGTACTTAAAAGTAGGGTTTTTAGGGGTTAAATGAGGTTTAGATGAGATCATGCTGGTAGGTTCTCCATAATTGTATTAGTGTTCTTATAAAAAGAGACATCGGAGAGCTTGCACTGTGTATCTCTCTGCCCTGTGAAGACACAGTGAAAAGGTGGCCATCTGCAAGCCAAGAAGAGAGCTCTCACCAGAATCCAAGCATGCTACCATGGCATCCTGATCTTGAACTTCCCAGCCTCAGAACTGTGAAAAATAAACGTGTGTCATGTCAGCCACCCAGTCTATGGTGGTTTGTTAGAGCAAGCAGCCGAAGCCAACCAAGACACCAACTAATACACGAGGTGATGTGTGCGGAACTCTGAGATGCAGCACCAGTAGGTCTGCTGGCTGTCCCAAATCAAGCTGACATAAAATTTCTTCTAGAGTATTAGATGTAATTATGATCAAAAGCCACATTTTTAAGCATCCTAACATCGATCAGAAATTGCTTTTAGAAACAAATGAATATAACAAATATCATTAAATATGCAGTATAATATCATTTTCTAAAAGTCTTCAACATTGGGAATTTTATCACCCAGAGCTAATTTAAACATTTGCTAAATTAAAACATATGGTAACCAAACACGGTTTCCATAAATGTGACTAAGGCAAATAAAATGTTCATTTCAGTAATTATACTTCATTTCCTAAGGCCAAATAATTATATTATCTTTTAATCTTCAAAGCAGCACTGTAGGATAAAGCTAGTATTAATCTGACTGTACAGTTGATGAACCAGCTTAGCAAAGCGAAGTTACTCATCCAAATTTTTACAGAAAACAAGTCATGGAAATCTGATTTTACTTTCTTTGACTTAGTTTTGCCTTCCCACACATGTTCCTCCAAGCCTCCCTTTATTAATGTTATTATAGTCCCTAATAAAAAGTTTATTAACTCCTCATAGGGTCACAGCTGAATGAGATGAAAGTTATTTCACAGCACAATATCTCATATATAAAGAGTATATATCTCATATATAAAGTTATTCAAGTTAGCCTCTAATTGTAGTCACAATTAGGTGAAATAATATATATAATATGCTTAGCACATTGTCAGGCCCCCAGTAAGCACTGACTACATATCACCTGTTAATAGCAACAAAATTCTTTTAATAATGGATAAAGAGATTTATGTTACAATAATGGGTCATTATTATATTATATGTATACATATACACTGATAATAAAAGAATGGTGAAAAAGGGAAATAAATCTTTTGCCTATGCTCAATAAACTTAAAACTATATAATTTTTTGTCTTTTCTTTATACCTGTACACCTTTGTACTTTTACCTGTTTATCTGTAGGGATGACCCAGAAAGTTGAACAAAGAGACCCAGATTGCTCATGGGGGCCTGGACTGCTGTTGTACTTGGTCTCTACAGGTGTTTTATGACTTGTCTCATTCATTCTCCAGGGCTGCCCTGAGACCAGAAAACAGGTCTCCAAGCCGTGGATGACTCTATTAGTTGACTGCCCCGAGATTGCTTCCCATTATTTGCTGTCAGGAGGTGCTCAATATATTGAAATTTGTAGCTCCTCATGCAGATGACTGAGCTCATGATATCAGATATCTGGAAGGATGAAGGTTACGCATGATGCATTCTTCTGCTGGGTAATACTTTCAGGAGTTCCAGCAATTTCTTAGTCCCAGAACCTGGTTAACTCTGTGATTGTCAAGTAGCTGAAGCCAGATGTATAGGTAATTATGCCTGTGCTATCTTCTTACATAGTTCTAGGTACTAGAGTCTTTCTTTCTTTACACTTACTATTTGCCAGATGTATAAGTAATTATATCTTACAGAGTTCTAGATACTACAATCTCACTTATTTTTTACACTTATTATTTTCTGTAAAAAAGTAGATTGTTTTTCCATTGGTGATTAAATTATTAGATGACTGACAAAAAAGAATAGATTACTCTTCGATTGTTTTAATGCCGTTGGGCCAGAACAAAATTTGCATAAGCATTTTATATTTCTGTGAGTAGCTTCTGAAATAGAAATGATTCAACCAATCTTATTGAATAGAAACTCTAGTTACATAGCTGATATAATAGTGGAGGAACTTTAGAAATGTCCATGTGGTAAAAGGTTAAGGATGATTCTAGACTGTATAGCTCCTCAAGAAGAGATATATTAATAATGTCGCTGGAGCAGGGGATGGAATCACTAAAGTATGTTAATGGTTGGAAATTTCTTGTTCCCCTGGTGTCCCTGGGTGATTCGAGTGGTATTCCTAGCTGTCACACCTCCCCCACAGCTCATGTTTTATGAGCTACATCACATCTTGCCTGACAGATCTCTGCTTTAAAATAATACTCAACAGTAATCCACCAGACCCTTTGGGCAAACAGGCACATGGTTTTATCCAGGAAGATAATCTTTCAAACCATAGACTGGCTTTAAAGAGCACAGATTACGAGGAAGCTTCAGTGTTATACCTACCCAGTTAGGATCGTAAAGTCTCTTACAATCTTGATTTCCTCATCTTCAGCTCCTCTCTGTGAGAGCCAACCTAGGAATAATAAGTACTTCTCAATCTTCCAGTCAAGAGAATCCCATGGATATTGATACCACGAAAAGAGGGAGCTCCAATTTTAATCATTTAACAAATATTTAGTATTTGAGGACTAGGAGACCCGTACGGTGATCCTTCATGGGCACTTAGCACCAATGAGACAGAACTAGTCTATGACTTCGTGGAACACAAGTTTTCCTGGGAAAGGAAAATATAAAAACACAAAAATAAATGCTTAATTGCGATTATTGGAAATGCTTTGAAGGAAGAATACAAGGTGTTAGTGCATTTATTAAGTGGACCTGATTTAGAATGAGGGTAACATTTAACTTGAGAAACCCAAGGTGCCCAGAGTTTGGTCAGGCCAGCATGACAGGGAAGTGGTATGGGGAATAGGTATGTGGGACTGGGGAGAAAAGATGTGAGGACGGGTGCTTCAGGCAAAATGAACAATGATCCCGTATGAAGGCCGCACAGGAGACCAGATTTGATGCGGCCTAGAAATAAAAAAAGAAAAAAAAGTCGGTGAAGACATAGAAACAGGGTGAGTTAGGGGTGGGGGTTGAGAAATTAGCCTGTAAAAGTGGACTGGGCGAAGTAGGTCAAATTAAACAAGTTGAATTTTATTCTTAGAGCAAAAGAAATATCTTTTTTTTATTCTGGGTTTATTGAGATATAATTGACATATAATGTTGTGTAGGTTTCCAATGTATAACCTATTGACATGACGCATTTATATATCGCAAGAGGATTACCACTGTAGCATTAGTCAACACCTCCGTCCTATCACATAATTGCCATTTTGTTTTTGTGGCGAGGACATTTAAATTCTACTCTCTTAGCAACTTTAAATACATAATACAGTAATGTTAGCTATAATCACAATGCTGCACAAAGAGCCCCAGAACTTGCTAATGTTATAACTGCAAATTTGTACCCTTAGACCAATACCTCCCTACTTCCTCAATCTCGACCCTGGTAACCATCAGTCTGAGAAAGATCTTGAATGATCTTCAGCAAGAGTGAGTCATAACCAAATGTATGTGGAGGATGAATTGTAGGAAAACAAGAGTAGAAGAGAAGCTGGTTCAAAGACGATCCTAGTAATCCAGGTGCATGTGAGTGGGGACTGGAGCCCTCTGAACACAGGAGACACACGGGGAAATAGGTAGATTTTCCAAAAGTAAAGTCAGCAGGACTTGATGACTGAATGTGGGGGGTGTGAGGTACAGCAAGATGTCAGGCAGTTTTTCCCACCAGTCAGGGGTGATGATGCTTGTTTGAAGTGATAAAGATACCTGGGAGGAGAGGGCAGACACAAGAAGAATGAAGTTGAATTTTGGGGAGAGGTGTATAAAAATCAAGAGTTAAGTTTGGAGTGAAACAACACGTGTAGTTACAAGTGTAACTGTGGTCCCATGGATAGTAGTCCTTATAGCAGGAGGCTAGCAGATCACCTAGGGCAGAGGTACTCAATTCTGGATTTTCATTAAGATCACCTGGAGGGGTGTGTGTGTGTGTGTGTGTGTGTGTGTGTGTGTGTGTTTAGTATGGATGTCCAAGACCCAGTCTGAAGGAATTGGATCAAAATACGTGGAACTGAAGCCAAGAAACCAGTATGTTTAAAAGCTTCCTCGGGCAATTCTTGTAGGTCACCAAAATGAAGAATTACTGGCTAAGATGAGGGAAAAGCTAACATTAAGTTGCTTCTCACCTCATGTTCAAATTTTCGTATATTCTTGTGTATCTTAGGGCTAACATCACCTAACTGATGATAACTTCATTTGCTCACACACCATTTCTTTTGCGTCTACTATCATCCTGGACCTGGGTTCTTGCTCTTCCCTATTGCCTGGATTAAATCTCCTGGGTCTAACAAGAACAACACAATTTTACAGTGGACAAAATCAAAAGCGGAGACATCATCCATGGGACAATTTGAAGGTTTAAGGATCTTCTGAATAATTAATATTTGGAGGTCTCCTTAGAGACTGAATGCCTGTGGATAACATTGCCACACACAAAGAATCCAGAGGCAAACAACAATGCTCTTGCCAAGCTGTGTAACATCTCTTTTCAAATGCAAACATCTCAGAGGCTGGGGTATCTTTTACTCATTCTAAAGAAAAGGTGGATAACCTCAGACCTCGGCAGGACTGCACCCCATCAGCTCAGCTCTTCAGTCACTGTCAGTGCAACTAAAAGAATAATTTCCTGCCTGGTGAGCTGCTGTGGCTTGAAAATTTAAGTATAAATAACAAGTGTCAGAATGTCTTTAATCAGTGAATTAGCATTTCAAAGATCAAAGATAATAGACCTTGAAGTCTCTGCCTGCTCTATAGAGCTGTCACTAGGCTAATAGTTTAGACACTCCTGTCTCCTTCCTTCCTGTCTCTTTATAGCCCTTCTGTGGCCTAGAGTGTGGCACCCCCCTCCAGTTTCAGGAATGTGCTGGTCACTCCTTTTCCCTTTGTGGTTTTTCTATGAATGTCTTTTTCTATTTCCTGTGCTTGTCCAGCTCTTCTTCCGCCTGTATCTTTCATTACACAAATACTTACTGAGTTTTCAGTTAGTTTTATGCTCTGTGCTAAATTCTGGATAGTTAACAAAAAAATAAAACAAATATGATCCTTGCCCACATATGCAAATTTCCTGTTTGCCTTTTCCTTTTCCTTCAGTTTGTCTACTTCGTTCTTTTTCTTTCTACTTTGTTAAGAAGAAAACCACAGACCCCAAATGGCATCATTTAGGTTAAAGGCCCCAAAATCAGTAAACCAAGACTTAATACCTAACCTAACTGCAGTTTCAACCCCCTAGAAATAGAACCTTTAACCGGAGGACATGGGAATTTCCTGGTCAGCACTAGGAAATTTACCGATAGTCCCCTTTTTTTTTCCTCAGAAGGGTGACCTTGCCTAAAACAATGGATTCTTTGCTAATGATTTCCTTTTTTTCACTCCCTCTCTACCTTTAGAAACCTTTCCTTTTCTGTAGTCCTTTGGAGCTCCCCTCTGCTTACTAAGTGGGACGCTGCCTGCCTGATTCATGAATCAATTAATAAAGCCAGTTAGATATTTAAAATTTACTCAGTTGAAATTCTGTTATTTAACGTCTTACATCTCCATTAACTGGCTATAACGTGGAATTAAGTTTTTTAGAAATGCAATTTATGCATATTGAATCTAATCCCCCTTCTTTTCACTGTGCCATGTTTTAATGCTTTTTTCCTTCAAAAATTAAAGTAAAACAGTCACTAAAGCTAACTGAGCAGAGTCTGGGATATTATCTGGTATTCAAGCACATTAGTAATTCTCAGTAAAATGTATTAAAATTATTCACATCAAGTGGAATAAATAAAAGACTGTGCTTAGTCTCATGTCATTTTAGGTCAAGTTTTGCTAAAAAAACAAACAAAAAAAGAATCTCTGCGCCAAACTTATAAAAAACTTTATAATTTTCAGAGCCTTTTAGATTTTAGAATAAGGATGGAGATTTTGGACTTGTCTACACATGCCTGCCCACAGTAGGTGTCCTTAGAAATATGTGTTCAATTTGCATTGCATCCACGTTATTGTCTGGGATGCTAAAATAAAATAAAAATACATGCATAATGCAAGGATAAATATAAATTAAAAATAAGAGAGACTTGATCTCTCTGTTGAAAATAAAATATTTTCCTCCCTTTTTTCAGAAAAGTTGTAATTGGAAGTACTTTCTCCTCCCTTTGAAATGTATATAAATCCTTTTGAGGACTAGATTGGCAGTTGGTCAGTGATAGGACAGAGAATGTGCTTCTCAAGGACCTGATAACCGTCTCTTTGAACCATCTCTTTGAATGTAAGGGAGATAGGACCCTTGTTTCCCAGTTTCTGGGGTGAGGGAGGGAGAGATAATGGCGGCCTAATTTGGTGGGCACCTTGCTCCAAGTTGCAAAACTACTTTCTGTCATAAAGATATGAGAAGTTTGTTTTTCATCATGATAAAGCCAATTAGCTAACATAGGTGGTCACCCAATTGCCAGGTAAAGTTAGGATGAACTATGTGTGACAAATGGTGTTGTCACATCTTCTTACTTGAGGAGTGGTTATCATTTATCTTGCAAGCATGTATATTACGGGTTGTATCTTCTTGGCTATCTAAAGGGGTGTGAGTCCTTTCTGTTTTTGCAGTCACTTAGAGTGTTGCCCGTGATGCGTATGACATCTTGGTTTAATGCTTAATTGGTTAAAAAAATTTTTTTTCTAGGGGAGCCTGGGTGGCTCAGTTGGTTGGGCGTACGACTTTGACTCAGGTCATGATCTTCCCGTCCTTGGGTTGGAGCCCTGCCTCAGGCTCTGTGCTGACAATTTGGAGCTCAGAGCCTGGAGCCTGCTTCAGGCTCTGTGTCTCCCTCTGTCTCTGCACCTGCCCGCTCGCACTCTGTCTCTCTCAGAAATAAATAAACATTAAAAAAAGTTTTTTTAAGTGTTTCTCAACTACCTTTGTGGAGAGGATTTCTGGGTTGGAAGAAGATTTTGTTTTTAATTTTACTTCCCCAACAATTTATACCATGGTATAGTAGCCACATTTTAAAGATCGTGTTCAGCTAATTTTAATTCCTTCTTACCAAAACTTTTGCTTGCTAATTATTGATAAATATCAGTTAATGTTAAATTAACTCCTTGCTTAAAGTATGGGCAGTTGGCAGGTACCACTTGTAAAAGTAATATGTGTACCTCTTAAATATTGCTGCATAAGTCAGAGACTGTTGGGACAGTGAGAAAGGGATGATACTAGAGTAAAATGAGAGAAAAGATAAGGAAATTTTCTGAAGTCTGTCACAAAAGGTAAAGAGAGGAGAGAAAAGGATCAGGGCTGAGCTAGTCTGAGAGATTATTTTATTCAGTGAGTGTGAGGGTTAATTATATGTGTCAACTTGACTGAGCTATGGGATGCCCAGAGATCTGGTAAAACACCATTTCCTGGTGTGTCCCTGAGGGGGTTTTCAGAAGAGATTAGCATTTGGATCAGTAGATGAAGTAAAGAAGATCTACCCTCGCCCATGCCAGTGGGTGTCATCCAATTGTTTGAGGGCCTGAATAGAACAAAAAGACAGAGGAAGCTCAGATTTACTCCTTTTGCTTGAGGTCAGACATCCAGCTTCTCTGGGCCTTGGACAGCAGCACTTTGGATTCTCCATTTTTCAGACTCAGACCTAGACTTATACCATTGTCCCCTTTCCGGTATTGGGGCCTTAGTACTCAGACTTACACCGTTGGCTCCCTTGGTTCTCAGGCCTTCAGACTGAAACTGAATTACACAAGTGCTTTTTCTGCTTTTCCAGCCTTTAGACAGTAAATCATGGGACTCCTTGGCCTCCACAATTGGATAAGCCAATTCCTATAAATAAATCTCCTTCTCTCTCCCTCTCTCTCTCTCCTATTGGTTCTGTTTATTTCTGGACAACTGTGACAAATACAATGAGACTCATTACAGTGTTCCTGTAGAGTTATCAATTTTTAACTCAATTAGGATCCCAAACACATGCGCTGTCATGTAAACTTAGTTTATTGGTTAGCTCACTGCATGTATTTGGACTTATTGTAAATATTGTAGACCTGCAGATATTTTCAGAATTTAGGTGTTAAATCTGTTATAATATCTTTGGCTGCACAGAGAATACCTGACTCAATGTCCTTTGAAGATTTACGCTAACTCCTCTGACTGCAAGTTTAGAGGAAGGGCAGGACTTCATCATTGAGTAAATCCAGGGCTTCAGACTCCATTTCTTTTTTATTGTACTAGTTGTGATTTTGCGTTAGCATGATCCTCAGACTTTATCATGGTATGTTCCATGCTTTACATCTGCCTACCATGTAAGGAAACTGTTGACCAACTATTTCAAGCAAGACTACTGAGATTCTCCTTAATCAGACCACTTAATTGACATCTCTACATCTGGATGAGAGCTTCTGGACAAGGGAAGGCCATTCATCAAACCATGTAAGATCCATCCTTTAGGTAGAGTGAAATTACCTTCCTCTGTTACATGTACCGCTTGGGAAATTAGTGTGTACTTTCATCAAGGAAGAAGGTAGTTGGAATAAATGGACACTGGGGAGATATCCAACACATCATGTATTGTATAGGCCAACACGTGTCTGTTACATCAAATTGTACAATGTACCATCTACCAAGGAACATATGAGTTTGTTTTACTAGGTTCTAGAGGAGACTCAAGGTGTATCTGCTTTGCGTATCTTTTCATGCAAGTAATATCATACTAGCAATAAGTCATTACCATGTGACATGCCTGTGGGCAAGATGAACAGTGCTGACTACATTTGGCTTTCTGAACAACACCATAGTCTTTTGCAGTAGTTATTTTAGAAAATGAGCTATACGGAGTATCTGGGCCATAAGTTCCTTATGCCAGTTTAAGCCTGCCATGCTCCCTCTTCCTGCGCTATGACAACCTTAGAAGCCTCATGTTGAGATATTCACATCACTAGGTGATAGAGCCTCCATTAACCCAAACTGGGTGATAATATAGAGCCAAAGGCTCTGCTATCTCTAATGAGACAGGATAGGCCAGAAATAAACCTTACTTCTGTTAATCCATGAGATTTCTAGGTCATATGACCACAACATAACCTAGTCTATCTTGATTAGATATTATGTCATTATTATATCATATATGGGGTTATCTGAGCATTATTATAACTTTCAAGTGTTTTTATCTCATATTTATAAGGTAATATTTATATTAGCAGGTGTTGACTGTGGGCTTATTGGAACATTTTCTCCTTATGGTCCATCTTTGTCTCTTTTAGGTCTATAAATTAGTATATAAAACATGTTTTCCTTACCCAGCCTTCTCATTGCACCTATAGTTTAACAACAAAAGTATGTTACTTTTAGGAGTAAAAATTTTAAGCTTTGAAGTATGAATTTCATGGTTAAGGATTCAAGTAACTACTATACAAGAGTCCACTTAAGAGCACAATTGAGCTACATTGAAAATGCTGCTTTGTTGCCACTAAGTCGAGAATATACAATAATGTTTTACATTATAATGCTTTCATGTTTTCAAACATTTTTTTTAAGTATGGTTTCTCTCTTTTTCTCTTCACTGTGATTCAATGAGGTATTACAAGAAGAGTATAATTACAGGTTACAGATGAGTACACTGAAGGTCAGATCTAACCAAGGTCTAATCCATGGCTAAAACAAGATTTATAGACTCTCAAATCAGTGGTATTTATATCATGCCACATGTCAAAACCGCTTCTCTAAATAAATGTAATAGTCATATTTCCTATGATTTTCTAAAAAGATGAGGCAATAATTAGTCTTACTTTTAGCAGTATAAACTAATTTACTGCATTTTGCCTTAAGCTAATTGGTTAGAACTGGAAGTTTACTTTATGCTTGCCAACTAACACAACAATGATTGAAAATTCTCTTATTTAATGCTATTTAGTAAGTAAGCTCCAAGTGTAAAACTATGTATCTCTGAAAATTAGCATTGGCACGTTTTATTATACAAGAGTTAATTATAAAAAGCACTTATTTTCCAACTGGGATCCTAGCCACTAGAAGGAGTCAGAAAGGCTGTTATATGCATGTTGGAGTTTATTATTTACCCAGTGAGAGGATACAGATTAAAATCAGCAAAGGAAAAAGGTGCATGGGGAGAGTCCCAGGAGTCATCAGGTTCAAGTTTTCAGGCATTCCCTCCAAGTGGGGTCTCAAGGGGACAAGCTTATTCTCCCAGCAATGATGCATGACAACACATACAAAGTGTCGTGAACTATGGAAGCTCACTTAAGCCTTGATGTCCAGGGTTTTTGTTGGGGGTCTGTCATGTAGGTGTGCAGCCCAGTGACTGACCACAACTCAGACTCCTGTCCTTCCCCTGCTCCCATCCCCTGCTGGAACAAAACAGACATTCACTATAAAAACAGCATACCCCAAGGCCTTGGGCATACAAACACACTTAGGTAAGCTATTCCAAGGGCTCTGGCCTTCTCTCAGGAACTGGTCCAGGGCAGTCCTAAAGACTGGATTTTCTTTGGAATGCTCAGGATTTGAGCAATGCAGGCCTGCACAAAATAGTGAACGTTTTTTTCCCCTAGATATAGAATGGGACTTGAAATTAGAACAAAGGAAGTCTGCCATATGACCAATAATGAATCCTTTGTGATCCCTAAACCTCAACTTTGTGATCTCTAAAATGGAGTAAATAACATAAAAAATCATAATGCTCTCACTGGAGTATAATAAAAGCCAAGTAAAGGAATAGACGTAAGTAAGTTTTATAACATACTTTATTCAGGTGATTATGGAAAGTAGGGGCTAGACATCTTGTAAATGCATGATAGCATCAATATTTTGTGCATTTATTTATTCATTAAGTAAACACAAATTGAATGCCTAGAATTTGCTGAGACTAGGAGAGAAAAAAAATATTAAACCATACTAACATGTTTGTTCTCTCACAAAATGTATCATATACTAATAAAAGGTAGAGAGAGAAGTGAAAAGACCTGGGAACATAGTGATAAAGATGGTGATGGGTCTGGTAGGAGCTATGATGGGGGTAGCTTAGATGAATAATGTAACTAAGTTAGTGGTGTTCACCAATTACTACAGTAATTTGATACATTCTAGTCAAGCAGAAAGTGCATGGAGGCTTTAATAGCAGGTCTGTGTTCTCCAGGCTCTTGGGTCACTGCATGGAGAACAGCCCTTCTGATTTCGACTTCTTCATGTGGGAGGAATAAATGTCTGTATTGCTAGGATCATGAAATTTAATGGTCAAACTGTTATTGCAGCTTAGTCTACCTTAGTTGGCTGATAGGGTACCCAACCCAGACCTAGGAGTGAAGAAGACCCAGAGTGAAAGAATACCAGGGAATTAAAATAATTTAATGTGATTGGATTAAAGAGTGCTTGAAGGGCAGTAAGAAGTACTAGGATGAAAGGTAGTTATGGTCCAAGCTTTGAAAAGGCTTGTAAGCCATGTTAAGGAATTGGACAAATGGCAAAGAACCACTGAAAATTTTAAGCTAGGGGCACCTGGGTGGCTGAGTCATTTTGACGGCCCTGATTTCTTGATTTAGGCTCAGGTCTTGAGCTCACAGTCATGAGATTGAATCCCATGTTGGGCTCCATGCTGAGCATGGAGCCTGCTTTGGATTCATTCGCTCGCTCTCCTTCTCTCTCTCTGCCCCTCTCCCCCTCAAAATAAAGAAATAAACATCTAAAAAGAAAAGTTTAAGCTAGCATGACAATCAGGTTACATTTATGTTTTAGAATGATTACTCTTGTTGCAGGATAGAGAATAGATTTAAGTAGGCCAAAATCTGAGGTAAGGAGGCTCATAGAGGCTAGCGAAGAAAGCCCCAGGAAAGGTATCCTGAATTGATGACGAGACCGGGGTGAAGGGTGGGGGTGGGGTGGAGAAGAATATAAATAAATCTTTCACAGGCTTTGGGAGGGATTCTAGCAATGTGTTCAAATAATTCAATGTTTTTGTAAAATTTGCAAACACAAGATATTTTAATGCTAATCAGGTGACTCTCTCTACTCCAACTTGCCCTCTATTAATCTTCTCCATCTTGTTGAATGGCTTTGTAGAGACTGTGAACATACTTGGGTTCAGTGAGGGGAAGTTGAGTTGGGAACACATTTAGTTTGGGCTTAGTGTGATATAATTATGTAGCCTGCAGCCACTTCCATATGTAGTTAGTTATTCCATATGTATATTGCATGTATAGTTTAGCTAGTCCCATGTAGGAATGGCTTCCAGGAAAATTCATATTGACACTGTGTCAATTCACCCTATGAAACAAGGTGCAGTGCCAGAAGTCATAATGTGTTATGGATTTATCCTATGGAACCCAGCACAAAAAGAATATGAAAAAGAAAGTTTTGTGATTTATAGGGCCAGAAGGAAGTCTGTAGAATTTTTTTTCAATCATTAGATATGTAAAATTGTAAATGGAAGATTCCATTTCAATCACACCTCATCAAAATGGAAGTTTTCTCATAGCAGATAGAATTACGTAAAACTCATAATATTTCACTGCACATGGACATCCATGCAAACTTACTGAGTGTTGTCAATTCAAGAGTATTTAGGATTATGAAATGCCTTGAATTGGAAGAAATTTGTTAAGTGGTGGCAGCTAGCATCAAAGATAGCCCCAAATGCCTCCTGGCGGCTGTGCCTTTGTATATAGTCTCCTCCCCTTAAATCTGGGTTGGCCATATCAGGCTTTGACAAATAAAATATGGTAGAAGTAGTATAGGGGAGTTCTAAAGCTAAGTTCCAAGAAGTCTTTCAGCTTCTGCCTGGATCTCTTGGAACACGTACTCCAGGAGCAGCAATACATTGTGTAAGAAGTCCAGTTACCCTGAAATTGCCATGTGAGGAAGCTCATGCTACTCATGCGAAAAGCCTGCATCCTCCACCTGCTTCAGCCATCCCAGCTGAGGCTCCAGACGTGTGGTGAGGAAGCCATCTTGAATATCTGGCCATTTTGAGCCTTCCGATCACTTTAACAGTCTCCAACTGATAGCAACAGAATGAGAAATCTGAAGTGAGAAATGCCGAGCTGAATACACAAAAGACACAGAATCATAACAGTTGATGACAAATTGTTTAAAAAAATTTTTTTAATGTTTATTTATTTTTGATACAGAGAGAGTGAGAGCGAGCTGGGGAGGGGCAGAGAGAAAGGGAGACACAGAATCCAAAGCAGGCTCCAGGCTCTGAGCTGTCAGCACAGAGCCTGACCCGGGCTCAAACTCATGAACTGTGAGATCATCACCTGAGCCGAAGTTGGATGCTTAACGGAATGAGCCATGCAGGTGCCCCACAAGTTATTGTTTTAAGCTTTGGTGTTTGAGGGTGGTTTGTTGTATAGCTGATAGGTAACTGAAATAGAATCACTGTGGTATAATTAAAGCCACAAAATCTTTGCCACACTCCCATCAAGAGGGTGGGTCTATTTTCCTTTCCCCTTGAATGTGGCCTGGCCTGTGACGGCTTTGCCCAACAAGTTCTGTGGAGGTGATACTGTGCCAGTTCTGAGTCCCATCTTTGAGAAGATTATTACTGTCTTCCTTGCTTTTAGAGCACTGAGCCACGTACGTAGTCAATTCACAGACACTACATGAAGAGGCCTTGAGATGACATGGAGAAGGGGTGTCTCAGGTGAACTCCAGGACGTGAGGATGGACCCTCCAGACCAACTTGGCTGCTACCTGAATATCACCAAACAACCCTGTCAATTCTGTACGGAACAGAAGAATTGGCCAGTCAAGCCCTGCTCAAATTCTTGACCTATAAAATGGTGAGATATAATAAAATGGTTATTGTTTTAAGCTATTAAATTTAGGGGTAATGTGTTATGTAGAAATAGATAATGATTAGGGGTTTCCCCCAAATTTATATAGCATTACCAATAATGCATTGTGATTGTAAGTTGTAAAGCAGAAAATGTTAAACTAAATTATTGATAATAAAAAATAGATTTCAATCAACCATGCTAGAGGAAACACTGAATTATGTTTCCATCCTTTTTGTGGAAAATACTACAAAATGGTTGTCATGTAAAGAAGAAATCAGAGTAAGAAGACAAAAGAGTAGGGCAAATGTATTCTAGAGTTAGATAAGTGGTTAGTAAAAACAATATGAGTTTTGTGAGGTTTGTAGAATTTATCGTTTATTTTAAAAATTTATAATTTGCTGTGTTTTCTTTTTCCATTTTAGACAATTACTTTTTGCACCTAAGTTTTGTTTTTTTTTTAATTTTTATTTTTGTACTCTAGTATCCTTTTTCTTAAAGAGCTCCTCCAAGTTTTCAGAACACTGCAGTCAAAGGGAAGGTCTTACAAGCTTCCAAAGAGAGAACAAAAAATATAAATTGTCATAAGCAAAGTATCAGGAATCAGAAAGGCTGGATTTTTCAAAAGCACTGCATGATAAAATTTATTAGAGAAAGACCTTCAAACTTATAAAGAGAAACAAATTCCAACCTAGAATTCAATACATTAGGAGCCATTAATAAAATGAGAAAGCAGGATGAAAATATTTTCTGACTAGTGTATGGTCTCAAAAAATTTACCATGCTTCCTATTTCAGGAAAGTTTTAAACGTGTGCCAGTATACTTAAACTTGTGTAAATAGGATATGACTTAACTCTGGCACACATTTATTTCCAAAAACTAGGTCTCTTTGCCCTAAATTGTACCTGCTAGACTTTGCCAAAAATATCTTGGAGACACAATTGGCACTTTATGGTAGCAACAGTTAATATACAAAACCCTCTGATGTGAAATGACAAAGGTCACCTTATCAGCTACATTCCCTAAAAAAACAGTTACTGTTCAAAAGAAAAATTTGTGCAAGAAACTAAGTTTGAAAATACACTGATGATTTTTTTTTGTATTTTTTTCTAGAATAACAATAATATCGTTTATATGATATAAAATCTCAGATTACTCGTACTTAAGGCTGTAAGTTTTTTTCCCCTCCTCCACTCTTCATCAGAGTAATCATCAGAAAGGGATCCTCGAGGAACATGAGGACACTCCAGGAGACCCCCTTCACCCTTTTCCAATCACTGTTTCCACACATACCTCCCCAAACGCATGACTATCCTGACGTTTATGGTTACCCACTCCTTGCTTTTATTTATAGTTTGCCTCTTGAGTGTTCATCTCTGAATACTGCATTAGAATTGATGTTTTTGAGTTTTATATAAATGGAAGGATGTACTATACATTCTTGTATTTCTGGTTTCTTTTAACCCAGTGTCTGTAAGACACATGCATATTATGGAGGTAGCTGTGTTTTGTTCAGTTTCAGTTTGGGATACGTTTCCATTATGTGAGTGTACCATGATTTCATTATCTATTTCCGGTACTGATGGATATCTGAGTTGTTTCCAGCTTGAATGATTTCCAGTGTGCCAGGACCTGCATTATACTATATCAATCTTATTTTAGAACTCATAAACTGTTTATAGGTAAGAGTCAGAAAGATACTTTAAAAAAAATTAAGTACATTTGGTCACCCTTATAAATGTCAGATTTCCTTTCATTTTCTCAAACATAATGACAGCTTATTTTAATAAATTCAGTTGACCCCTATAATTGTACCTTTTCCTATTCATTTTTTACCTATTTTTCTCTGATGTATGTGTCTTAACGAAGGCAGTTTTATTATTAGCTTTCAGATATAAAAATGATGTATTTACTGAAGTAGCCACTGGACTAAATAAATGCAATACATACTGATCTACAGTACTCAAAATGGAAAGCCTTAGATTTCCAGAAATTTCTTTCATGTGATGGAACCTTAAAAATATCATCAATTTACTTCTAATTGTACTCTCATTGGTACATCATTAATATAGCACATGAAAAAAAAAATGGAAGGGAAGATGTGGAGAAAACCGAGGCAAAGGGTAAGCAGATTATCTCATGCTTAAAGCTGATTGTCCCCCCTCATTACAGGCAGCTGATCAGTGGTCTGGTTGGTTTGTCTGGCCGTCAAGCTGGATTTGCCTGTTAGGCCCTGGAATTCTCTGCAATGCTGTAAAAGCTGAATTTGCTACTACAAATGGTCACAGAAATTTAGAATTGAGATTTTAATGCCATAGCATATGACCAGATAGTCACATATATGCATATATTTTAGTCCCATTGACATTACATAGAAGGAAATAAGAAGTCGGTAAAAGCAAGAAAAACTTCAAGTTTAATTTGTGGTTGGAAGAAAAACTTTCTCTGAAAATGAATTATCATTTGAAGTCATTTGGCATTAATGTTGAAACATTCTGCATAGCAAAAGGGAGACAATATTATTGTAGGATGGAGGAATATGTCACATACAATTGCTAAAACCTGGCAAAACATCAAAAAGGATAACAGGGAAAATAGCGGAAGAGAGAGATTTGGAAGGAGAGAAGTAACAATTGATCAGCTGCTTTGTCTTATTCTTGGCCAAGAAATTCCCTTCTTATGCTTCACTGGATCCAAAAGATTACAAATCATCTCAAATAGAAGATTCTACAGTCCTTTCTTTTATTTGTCCAGGAGACAGAAGAATATCAGAGAATAATGGACAAAAAAAAAATGTGGAATAAAAAATGTATTTGTCATTAGAAATCATTTAGCTGGATCAATTTTAGTTAAAACCATTGACAGACATTTTAGGAATTGGCATTTAATTTATTTAATAGTATTTTATTGGTTAAAGCAATATACTGGGGTTTAGCTATAACAAGGTGTACTGTAGTTGAAGTGTTTTAAAATTGCTATATTATTTATGTGGCCATAAAATGTGCATGAACAATTTCATATTCATATTTCTGAGAAGTCTAAAAAGTTTTTTGGTAGAGTAGTTAACAATGTTGTACAAAAGCTTAGGAGTTGTTTTGTTTAAGATTTATTGAAAACAATGAAATCCTTGTATTGAATTATTAAGAGGAAAATGTGGAGGTGCGCTTGGGTGGCTCAGTCTGTTGGGTGTATGGCTTCAGCTCAGGTCATGATCTCACAGTTTGTGAGTTCAAGCCCCGCCTCAGGCTCTCGTGCTGACAGCTCAGAGCCTGAAGCCTGCTTTCGATTCTGTGTCTCCCTCTCTCTCTGCCCCTTCCCTGCTCACACTCTGTCTGTCTCTGTCTCAAAAATAAATAAATACTTAAAAAAAATAAAGAAAAATTAAAAAATATATATATATTGACCTTAAACTTGAATGGCAAAAAATAATAAAAAATTAAGGGGCACCTGGGTGGCTCAGTTAATTGAGTGGCTGACTTGATTTCGGCTCAGGTAATGATTTTGGAATCATGGGATGGAGCCCCATGTCAGCCTCTGTTTTGAGCATGGAACTTGCTTAAGATTCTCTGTTGATCTCTTCCTCTGCCCCTCTGCCCTGTTTGTGTGCACACATTCTCTCTCTTTCTCTCTTTAAAAAAAAAAAAAAAAAAAATTAAAATAAAAAAGTTAAGATAATATCAAGCTAAATCTAAACCATGAAGAATTTAAATTTATTTTTTAATATTAAAATTTTTTTTTAAAACAAATTATTCTCGTTAATTTTTTTTAAATCTGTCTTTTAAATGTTTGTTTTTTTGAGAGAGAGAGAGAGACAGAGCATGAGCAGGGAAGGGGCAGAGAGAGAGGGAGACACACGATCAGAAGCAGGCTCCGGGCTCCAAGCTATTAGCACAGAGCCTAATGTGCCGCTCGAACTCATGAACCATGAGATCGTGATCTGAGCCAAAGTCCGACACTGAATCGACTGAGCCACCCAGGCACGCCCCTGTTTAAAATTTTTTAAATAGACTCTTTTTTATTTTTAAGTGAACTCTACACTCAACATGGGGCTCAAATTCACAACCCCAAGATCAAGAGTCACATGCTTTCCCAACTGAGCCAGCCAGGCACCCCCATGAAGAGTTTTTAAATGTTCCTTACAGCCTGAAGTGGATTACCCGGATGAAGTTAGAGAATTTCCTTCCCTGATAAAATGATGAGGACTGAAAAATTCAAAGACGGTTTGAAATGTGACTAGGGAAATATTTTTAGGGGAAAATGTAGTTAGACTTATTTTTCAAGAAAATGGACCTCTCAGATCTATTGTGGAGAGCATAATTGAAGCCAGTCCCAATGTCCATCACTGCATTTGTGCTGATGTTTCTAGCCAGTGACTGAGTGTGGCAAGGATACTGAGGCAGCTGCATTGCAGGAGAGTGTGCTAGATTCTTTGCACATCTGACTCAAAGACTCTTTGCTGGCCTTGCCAAATCTTCTTAAAACTGCCCTGAAGTCTAACACCTTCCTCTCTCCCTCCTTCTCTCCCTTCTTTCCTTCCCTCTTTACTTTCACAGAAGTCAGACCTCTGTTGCATTCTTTTAGTGCTCACAGCCTTCTGTAGTACCTGGGAAACCTCACAGATGTGTCTTCCAATAAATCTCTTGCATATCTAGTACAGTCTTGGTGTCTGTTTCTCAGAGGATCCGGACTAACGCACAAGAATGCTGTTTCCCTGGCTAAAAAAAAAAAAAGAGAGAAAGAAAGCAAGCAAGCAAGCAAAAAAAAAATTAAAACAAAGGAGAGAGGAGTATAGCAATCTCCTAAATTGTTAAAAATTCATTTCACATTCAAGGACCAAGAAATTATATGTAAAACTAATTAATTTAGTTTATCTTTGTTATTTCCATCTAAAACTATTAAAAACAATATGCTTAGGAGACCCAATTTTAATTAATTAATTAATTATTTTAAATACTTATTCATTTTTGAGAGAGAGAGAGAGACAGAGTGAAAGCGGAGGAGGGGCAGAGAGAGAGGGAGACAGAATTCAGAGCAGGCTCCAGGCTCTGAGCTGTCAACACAGAGCCTGACATGGGGCTCAAACTCAGACCACGAGATCATGAGCTGAACCGAAGTCGGATGTTTAACCAACTGAGCCACCTAGGTGCCCCAGAAGACCCAACTTTTAAAGAAAGTAAGTTTCAATTATCCATTTTATTGATTTTATGGCCAAAGACAATTTTATTGTACAAATACAAAACTTCCTCTTCCACTTAATAAAATAGTCTCTTAGCTTAGTCTCCATTGAAACTCTCTGAGAACTATAGTCCAATGTTCTATTCTTTTTCTCACATTAAAAAAAAAAAGGCAGTTTGTTAACAAAGGGGCAATATGGAGGCATTATACGGAAAAAGGACATTACCTATGGCAGATTTTATTTTCCAAAGACACACTGCAGCATTTCCCATATATGTGCTCCTCTGCAATGTGACCTTGCAACCCTCCCATAATAGGTCTGTGTTCCCTCACCTTAATATGGGCAGGCTCACACTGCTGTGGGCATACCAGTAGGTAGAAGTGACCATTCCTGGATCTGTGAGTTGATATCTCTTACTAACTTTGGAAAATTCCTGACCGTTACTCTCTTTATATATGTCTTTTGTCCCCTTTTTTTTTTTTTTTTTTTTTTTTGTTTTCTCCTTCTGGAACTGCACACACACTATTCGATTTTGTCCTAAAGGTATCAGAGGCTCTGAACCATTTTTTTCACTTTTTTTTTTAATCTTTGTGTTTTAGTCTGAGTAATTTCTATTTATCTCTCTTTCAACTGAATTTTTTCTTCTGTTTTATCCAGTTTTCTTAAATCACATTAAATTTTTTCTGATTGTATTTCTCATTTCATTTACATTTTTTCCAATAATCTTGATCTTTCTGCTGAAATTCTCCATATGTTCCTGCATGTTTTCCACTGAATCTTTAACACATTTATCATGTTTAGTTTTCAGGACCTGTATGAAAATTTGAATATCAGGATCATCTCTGGGCCTGATTCTATGGATCACTTTTTCTTTTGACCATAAGCCAATTTTTTTTGATTATCCACACCTTTCATAATTTTTGATTGTGTGTCACAGAGTGTATATAAAAGAACTGTTGAGAATGTATTAAATGATACAGGCCTTATTCTATCAGGCTGCTATGCTGGGTGCCTACCTCGATAGAAGAAAAAATACAGGTTTAATTAGATTCAGTCAGCATTGGCTTCAAATATTTTGATCAAGACCTTTTTTCTACAGGAAGGAGGTCTGTATGGAGAACGCTTTGTACTTTGCGCTCAGTCACCAGCTTTCTGAACCTTGGAAGTTCTCTGTTTTATAACCTGGCTGCTGCCATTTTGTTTGCTGTGGAGTGGTCTTTGTTCTCCAGTCATGTTCTCTGCTTTCAGTCATGTCTTTGTAAGATCTCCTTATCCTGCTGTTCTATTTCAGGCATGGAGGATTCTTACAATATATCATAGGGGGATTTCTCTCTTCTACCCCCTTAGCCTTGAGTAGCCAATGCCTTGGATTAGGTCAAGAGTCAGATTGCTCCATAGGGGTCTTTCTTGTCTTGCCCATCCTGATCCAGCTGTTAACCACTTTCTTGTATTTGGGGAAGATCTGTGAACCTTGAGATAGTTGGGGAAGGAGTACTCTTCTCTGACCACAGACTTTGAAACTTGTAACCCCTGTACTAAGTGAAGGTTCATGGGTTAAATCTGGCAAGCAATCATAGACTCACTCTGTAGCTGGAGCCCCCTGGATTATACACTGTCACACCAGTTCACACATGGGCAATAAAACATGGTTAAAAGATCACCTCATTTCTCTTTGTCCCTCTCTATGCAGTCTTCTTTCTACAGCCAACCCACAGAAGATAATGGCAACTGTGAACTTTTCTTCCTAAGACTGTCTTATTACTTCCCGGATTTTCGTTCTTTCAGATGTCTTTAGGTCTTCAATTCTCTGACAGTTTTTGTTGTTGTTGTTGTTTTGTTTTAAACTGTGAATTTGTAACATATCTGGCTCATTCTTATTGGGATGGAAATAATTGGTCTTTTATAAATCCTAAGGAGAAATTCATCATGTTCACTACCTCCCACCCTCCTCCCAATTTGCAGTAGTTCCTCGGTTTTCCCCATCAAAGCCCATAAATCCTATGAGGGAATGCTTCTACCACTACAGCTCTTGCCCGGCTTCTGTAATTGTTCCCTAAATTCCCCTTTAGACTTCAGGAAAATCATAACTACCCATTCTTGCTAGAGCTGAGCTGCTCCATTATTTTTTCTTGGCTTCCTTTAACTTTGTCCACACTTTAAAAAATAGTCTCTTTATTAAACTCTTTTCAATTATGCTATTTGGATGAACTATATCCTTCCTGCTGGACCCCTAACCAACAGGTGGCATTTCGTTGAGATAAACAAAGAGATTCAGCCCACAGGGAGATAGTAGAAGATATTATGAAGGAGACAAAAAAAGAGTTGCCATGACTAGGGGGAGCAATGAAGTGGTACAATATTGGTGGCCTCCAGGAATGAGAAGTGGATGAACCGATCTCCTCGCTCGGACTTCTTTAGTAAGTTTTTGGCTTTTACAGTGGAAGGCTGAGCAGCATTGTATTGTTTGGGTTGGATGGTCATTTTCTAGAGTGATTTTTGGAATACTTCGGGGTGTACAGAAAAGATTAATGTGGAATAGAAAAGCAAAAGAATCAATGGAGGCTTCTTGGTGTGGTGGGATTTGGGGAAGTAAGGAGAGCTTAGAAGACAGAGCAGGAAATTCCAAGAACACTAACTATTTCAACCAATTGTAGTGTTCTACTTAACATATGTTTTAGGACCACCTGGGTGGTTCAGTGGGTTAAGCGTGGGACTCTTGATTTTGGCTCAGGTCATGATCCCAGCATTCCATTTGTGAGTGCTGACAGCATGGGGCCTGCTTTGGATCCTCTCCCTCTCCCTCTGCTCCCCTCTAATAAATAAATAAACTTTAAAAAATCCATATATTTAGCATTTGCTATCACATAATTTACTCAGTATGAACCTTTAGGTTCCATATAAATATCTGAACATTTCTTCATAAGAACCTGTTTTGGTAGATGGTACTACGAAACAACCAAGCCTTTACTAGCTTAGCTTAGGTGCCTGAAACACAGTAGGCATTAGAAAACTATTAGTCTTGGGGTGGCTGGGTGGCTCAGTCAATTAAGTATCTGACTTCAGATCAGGTCGTCTGTGGGTTCCAGCCCTGCCTCAGGCTCTGTGCTGACAGCTCAGAGCCTGGAGCCTGTTTCAGATTCTGTGTCTCCCTCTCTCTGTACCTCCCCTGCTTGTGCTGTCTCTCTTTCAAAAATAAATAAACATTAAAAGAAAAAAGCCTATTAGATCTACTAATACTGGCCTACACTTATTGAGCACTTACTTTGTGCCAGGCACTGTGCAAAAAAGTGCTTAACATAATATCTCAATTTATAGGTGAGAAATCTGAGGATACAAGATGCATTTCCGCAGTAGACAGTCAATAAAGTGATAATGGACTGACTTGAGGTGAGGACTGTATCATTTAAATATTTTTCACAATTCTTATTTGGGAAAAAAAGAAAAATTTATTGATATTTAGTATTGAAAGACAAAAATAATCTCTCCTGATTTTCTCTGGCATGCACGTATTCATGGTTTATCAGTATTTGGAAATTCCTGTAGGATAAATTTGACGTGACAGGAGTCACATTTATGGGCCATGTACTGTACCTACTTTCCTAGAGAAGCCGAGAATTCGCTCTCTCCTTTTATTCCTTCCCTTATTTCCTTACTTTTATTTTCCCCCACTTCATTCTCTCTTTTAAATCATTCACATTCGTTTATTTATTTCTCCATTTATTCCTGCCTTCCTTCAAACAAGGCCAGGTGCTTAATTTAAAAATCTCATTCAAAATGGTGCCACGTCATCCACCAGGGCCAGGAACCGAGAGGTGCTGTCATATTTCTCCCTGCCAGCGTGGATCTCCGTCGAGCCCCGCCCTCTTCTCCTCACCTGCTCCCCAGGAAACGACAGGGAGGCCGCTGTCACACGGTCTGGCCTCGAGCTAGGTCCCCTACGGCCTCCACCCCCTCCCCCTCGGCCCCGGGCCGTCTAGCCTCTCCCGGCTGCCGGCAGGCGGAGCGCATTTATTTGCATATTTCTACCTTTGTTCCCTGCCGGCGGCCAATCAGCGCGCGGGGCGAGGCGGGGGTGCTGGGCGGGGCTCGGGCTCAGGCTCCAGCTGCTGCGGCCGCAGGTTCCAGAGCGGGTTCGAGCCGCGGCGGGCGCGCAGCGCACTGCAGCCGCAGCCCAGGCCTCCCACCCCGGCCTCGGCCAGGCCTCAAAGGCAAGGACAAAGAGGCTGTTCCGGAGGCTCCGCCCGAGCCTCGTTTACCTGCGGTTTCGGCAACCACAGGCTCCAAGATGGTTTGCGGGGGCTTCGCGTGTTCCAAGAACTGCCTGTGCGCTCTCAACCTGCTGTACACAGTGAGTACCCTGAACCGGTTCCTCCCCGCCTGCGGGCTTTGCACCTGCTCGGTTGCTCCTTGGTTCCCCTGCCTGACCAGCGACTCTGACTTCATTCCGCACCCCTTCCCGTCTTCCCACGCTCTGCGCGCCCCTGACCTCACCATCACTCCCCGCCGGAGACCAGGAGCCGGCTCTTGTCGCAGTCTCTTCCTTTCCCTCATTGTGAAGCCGCCGTCTTTCTGGCTCACTGGCCGCGTCTCTGCCACATTGCTCTACCCCGCCCCCTCACCCACCGCCTTGTTTTTCTGTCGTTTGACCAGACCTTTCCACTTACCATCCCTATCCCTTCGGATACTCGCTCCTGGCTTCCAACCCCGTCTGGGGCGGGTTTGGAGGCGGGAGAGCAGCCTCAGGTTTGAGGACAGTTTTGCAAAAATAGCGTGATCTGAAACTGACAAGGCGGCATATGGATGGTGTGCATCTTGGTTAGCTATCCGTGCTCTTGTGATTTAAATTGAGGTCACCGAGTAGGTTCACAGGATATCCGCAGCTTCCGAAGTTTGTTTCGTGCTTACATAAAGGGATGCCTTTTTTTTTTTTTTTTTTTTTTGTCAGTTTGTTCATACTGGATGCTTTTTCCATGTGGTCTCCCGATTTATTAATATCCTAACTCCATTTTAAGCAAAATCCTCCAGTAAATAAGCAAGCCTCCACCCAAGTCATTCCTTTCTCTGCTAATAAGCTTGGGCCTTTTAGTTTTAATGGTGCAGTCTACCTCTGTGATTTTTGAGGTGCAATTCTGGGCGAATGGAGCAGTTGCCGTTTATTGATTGCCTATCACAGCCCAGGTCTTCATTCATGATTTCATTCCTCATTCTGACAGCCATCTGAGGCAAGGGGCATGGTGTAAATCTTAAACATAAGATAACAGACCAAAAAGGGTTTTAATAAGTTGGCAAGTCAGGAATAGAACCTAGGCTGTGAGATCCAGATCTTTCCAAAGGCTTCTCTCCCAGGTGGAAGAAACTTCCTCTTCTGTCATCATCCCTCCATCATAGTCTATCTCCCTTCTATAAATACACCTGCTGGTTTGCAGCACCCACCCTGAAAACAAACCCAGTTCTCCTGTATTAGCAGCGAGCTAGGCCATCTGTGCAAGCTTAGGTTACATCCTAGGAATGGAGAGGCTGCCTTGTGGTCACCAACAGGAGAGGGAGGCTGGATTGGTTTACCATTAATGTTCCTTTGTACATGAACATGCTTGCAAAGCTTTGAAGGCAAGACAGTGGAATCAAGTATGCTTTTCTGGTTAGTTAGTAGGAATCTAATCAACATGGTCACAGATAGTAGACTCGGGAGAAAAATTGTAAAACACCTGGTGATTCAGCTCCTTGTAATTGGAGAACCATGTCAAGTTTCAGACCAAAATTCACCTTTGTCTTGCTTGAAGCATGCTTATCTTATTGACTGTATATTAAGTAAGTGCTGACCAATTCTCCAGGTATTTTCTTTTCTTAGCATGAATGGCCTGCTATTCAAATTCATCATTTTGTGCCCTGACTTTCGCCCTCTCCCCATGATTTGGTCACCTGTTCCCCAGACACTTAGTCTTATAATATCTGCTTACACACAGTAGAAAGTCTACTTTGCATGCTTACTTGGCTGTGGGGTCTATATAAATTAATGTGCAATCTATGTATGTATATCTATATATCTATACACACATATATATGCATAATATATATTATATATACATGTTAAAAGACAAGTTATTTTTAAGTCTAGTTGTTTTCAAGATATGTCATTTTTGGTTGTATTTAGTGTGTATCAGGAAAGCAAGGAGAAAGGTGATCTAAAGGAACATTTTAAGATTTTTATATCTATTCCAACTTATTGGCCTTCAGAATGCATTCTATTGATTTTTAATAGTTATGTAGTAAACCTTAATTAGAAGCCACAAGGCTATATAATAGTTAGCACCCTATTAAATCCTAGACTTTTTAGATAAAACGGGTATTTCTTAAGATGAATTAGTGTCTACTCTTTATACATTGTGAACAAGCTTAAGTAAGTTCAGCAGTTTAAATTGGAGGTGAATGAGACATACAATTTGGACCAGGTCTTAAATAGATGCCGACAGTAGCCACTACTATTATTTAGATTCCATATCTTCCTTGGAACATTTTAAGATGAGAAATGTGAAGTAGTTAGGATTGAGGATTGAGGTTGAGGGTGGATTGAGGGTGAAGGATTGAGGGTGAAGACTGAGGAGACATTTCCTTCTAAGGTGGAACTAGGTGGACCTTTCATAGGTTCAAATCCCACCAGGGTAACTACCTCTAAAATAGGCGCAAAGTTGCAGGATGAGTCTGAGATCATTCCTGAAAGTGTTAGTAAGATCAGGATTGCATACGGGAGTGGCAGGTGTAAAGGCCATGGCCTGCTTTTGTGTTGAAGCATTTTCTTGAGGAACTTAGGACTCTACAAGCCCAACTGTCCACATGCTCAAGTGGCCTGCTGGTGAGCCTAAATTGAGAGCAGAATTCATGATCAGACCAGAATGCATGTCACTAAAATAGCTTGGAAGGAACTTCCCCTGAACCTGTCTTGGACTTCTGATCACTAGCCAACGGAACAACAGTTGATTTTTGTTGTTATTTATGGTTGGGTCATTTTAAATCAATAGGATCCCTAGCCTTGAATAAGTTTAAGTTAGTGTAGTGAATATAAACTGTTTATAGATATGGTAGGAAGAGGAGAAGCCGAGTTCTCTTCCCTGCATTTTCATGGTGTTATGAGAAAAAGAAAGGCTTGCTTCAGAACTTCGTATCAAAGTAACTGAACATTTCTTCACTCAGTAAATATTTATTTATTTATTTATAACAGGCACTGTTCTCAGCCTGGGAAGACAGCAGTGAACCAAACTGGGCTTTAAAATTAATGAGCTTTGTGAAGCCTCGTTTTTTAAAATGTACTTTTTTTCCGTATGACCTCAGGAGCTTTGTTCAGTGAATAAATTTGCCTTGTGTATATCCCACTGAGAACATTGAGAGGTAATAAACACATACAAAGGCAAATACCAATTCTGTGAAAACAGGATCTAATTGGGATTCGTGAAGTGGGAAAACTAAATGTGATATAAGGGAGGGACTGACGTTAGCTGACGTAAAATTTAGGACTAGGAGACATCTTTGTGGATTAGAGAAGTGGGAAGGGAAGAAGCTGTAATAGAGTCAAGGGAAACATAGAAAGAGTGTGAAACTTTTTCATACTGCTTAGGATATAAATGCAAATGAGAGCTACTTTGGGAAAATGGTCTGTTTTATTTTTCATGGTTTATTAGAAAATAATTTTGGTTGGAAATGTTCTGACAAATCATGAAAAACAACTTTTTTAAATTATAAGGGGCGCCTGGGTGGCTTGGTCAGTTGAGCGTCCAACTCGGCTCAAGTCATGATCTCGGGGTTCTTGACTTTGAGGCCCACTTCCGGCTGGGCTTGCTGCTGACAGTGCAGATCTCGCTTCTGTTCCTCTTTCCCCTGTCTCTACTCCTCCCCCGCTTATGCACTCAAAAATAAGTAATTAAAAAAATATATAAAATTATACTTCTGATTTATGGGGAATTTTCAGAATATGAAATAAATGTTATACTAAAATGCGTTAACATTTCTAAGATTTATAATTTATCTCCTTGTGCTTCCTAAACAGAGAAGAAGAGGCTTGAAGGAGTTGTGCTAATTTTCAATATATATATAATATATATAAAATACACATGCACATGTATGAATAGTTTTAATTGAGAATGTAAAGAACATAAATAACTAATCTTAAAATGAGAAATGTCATTTCAGGAGTTTGTTTCTTTTTCCATATTCATTCTTTAAATTCTTTCCAAGTTTGTTTTATTGATTTCTTTTATTTTTTGCAATTTTTTTCCCCTATACCTTTGGTTGCTTTGGGAAAAATCTCCATACGGCATCAAAAATTATACTGATTTACATCCATTCTAAGACCTTGAATTACAATGATTTACCTCTTTCTCTCTCGGAAATTGGATTGTCTTAAAATAGATAAAACATACCATATTTATAGATAAAAAATATATCTATACAGTCTATAGGGAGAAAAAGAATTGGATTCAGGAAGAGAACGTAGGTCTAAATACCAACTCTACAACTTGCTTGGAATTTATCGTTGGGCAAACAGCTCACTTTATTTGAGCTTCAGTTTTTCCATTTATAAACTGGTGATGATATTTTTCACTCTTCCCAATGAGTTTTTAGGATAAAATGGAAAAATGTGGGCAAACGCTTTGGATGTACTACAGAAAGCCAAAAAAAAAAAAAAAAGTTTCAGCCTCAAGTGGAAAAAGTTTATTTTAAATTTCTGAATTACAAACCTGCGTGTGATGATGAAAATATTTTTAGGCTATTGGGGTTTCTAACACTTAAGGGTAGTTAGTGTTGACTCAAGCAGACTCTATGGAGGCATGAGTTCATGGCCTGAAAATAGTAATGTTAATCTTTCAGTTGTAGGGAAAAAATGATGGAAGCACAGTAGGTGTAAATATGGAATGATTAACCTGTGTATTTTTTTTTTTTTTAGTCACTCTGGTCATTAGGGTGCTGGAAAACTATAATTTTGTTCAGTCTTAACTCTAAAATAAATGCCACCAGCACTGCAGCCAAAGAAAAACCTATGTATTGCTGTTACTTTCAAATGATGACACTTGTCATTTTTCAAAATTCGGAGCATCAGTTTTCAAATTATTCCTGTTTCATATTTTAATGTGTGGTTAGGCGTATGTGATTTTTCCCTGTGTTCCTGTTCACACTGCTGAATGAATTTAAAATGGTTACGTGGTTGCTGAATATTTTCTTGCGTTTTGAATTTAAAAATGATTCACTGTTGACAAAACCTGAGATTTTTCACATGATGCTGTTGTGCTGATATTTATAGTCTGCCTTTGTGCCAAATGCGTTTGTAAAATTTCCCAACTTTCGATTTAAAAATGGTAACCCAAATGTGCTATTTATGCCATTTCTCACTTGAAGTGAGGTTATTGACTTTTGTAAAGTTTAACAACATGAGTCAAGAGGCATTGCAAAAAAAGAAACAATTCATTTTGGGAAAAATTGCATTTCAGCCCAAATTCGAAAAGTGAGATTTGAGTATGTCAGTGGCTTGATTTACACACAGTTTTAAGTGGTTTAAAAATGGGCTATTATCACTTTGAACACATTTGGATTACTGGTGAATGCAGGTTAGGTTTAGATACTCTTCCTTCACCTGAATTTATCCTCCCAATTATTTTATGGCTGTGAAATGAATGACCCAAACCCATCTGTGATAATAGAGGAAAACTCTTAGTGAAATCAACCCAAATTCTTTAACACGCCATTCAAGATCTTTCCCCACCCACCCCTCCTGTCTGCATCCCTTTACATATTTCAGCCACACAGAATTCCCCACACAAAATGCCCTTTGTTGCCTTTCCATCTTTGCTGATCCTGCCCTCAACCTATAGTACCTTGCCCTGTCTTTGTAAAGTTACTCGAATAAAGCCTCATTTCTTTTCAAAGGCGTTGTTTCCTTAAATTTTTCCTTGGGTATCTTAATACTTGAGTGCCACTCCAGACTAATTCAGTCAGATCCAGGAGAGAGGGAAGGCATGTGATTATTTTTTTAAACCTTTTTAAAACTTCCTACCTAATTCTAAATTACACTGAAGGCTGAGAGTCAGTAATGTAAGATTTTGTTTTACCCTGTCTTTGCCCTTGACCATACCTACTCTCCATATTGTAGATTGCTTTGTGTTTGCTATTTACCCCAGCTAACCATTAACCGTTTGTTGTTGTTGTTGTTGTTGTTGTTGGCAGAGCTCATCGCTTTCCCTTTGTTGGATCCTTCAGTGTGTAGCATTTTCTTTTTTTAAAACACAGAGGCTATACTCTTCAAATACTTCTTGAATCAAATTGAGATAATTGGCTGCCCCCTTTTCACCAGGAGTAAAACATACCTAATGAAAACTTCATAAAAATGATAATTTGATCAAAATTAAATCTAGAAGACAGCCAAATATTTTAAAATGTGGAAGTTAGCATTGGGTTACAAAATAATATTAAGTAGGCATTACATTTATATATCCAACGTAGAATCTAATGTGTTTCTTGAAATACTCTTTTTTCCTCTACTGTTGACCAACATTTCATATACTTCTACTCAGGTTTTCCTGTAACGTTTCCCATGAACAAATCCACTTCCTCTAAAATTGGACTGTAAATCATAGTTGGCTAGGGATTTCACATTACTAGTCTAATATACTGTTAGTCTAATATAAATACAAGATGAAACCAAATAATTTTCTTTCCTTTATTCATTCCAATAATAAATACTGACTGAGCATCAAGAGCAGTGAACAAAACAAACCAAAATGTGCTGCCTTTATTGGTCTTTTATTTATGGGACAAAGTTAGATGATAAATAAGTAAATACATTATATATCTTATGAGAAGGTAGGCAAGTGCTGTGGAGAAAAATGGAGGAAGAGGAATGAAGAGTGGTGAGGCAGTGGATAGGTAGGGGAGGATAAGTACATATTTAATATATGGCCAGGATTAGTCTGCTTGGGAAGACAGCACTGGAGTAAAGATTTGAAAGTGATGAAACACAAATAGGAAATAGGAAGTGATGAAAGTGATGAAAGACAAAGAGGAAAAGTGTTTCAGATGGATGGAACTTTGAAAAAGATCCACTAAGAGGAGTATTCCTGGTTTATGTAAGGGACAGAGACGAGTCCATTGTGACTGGGACAGAATGAGCCAGGTGTGGAGTGGTACAGGATGTGAGTCAGAGAAGGTCTGAGGTGAAGATTGTGAAGGGTCCTGAGAACCCTGGAAGGATGAGAGCTTTTATGCAGAATGAAATGGGCAGCCATTGGTAGCTTTGGGCCTGATTTTCATTTAAAAGATTGTCTGGCTACTGAATTGGGAATAGATGATAGAGGGCAACAATGGAAGCAGTGAGATCATATGTAAGGTTACTGCAGTAATTCAGGCGAGAGGTGTACCAGTATAATTATCAATGGAACAACATTATTTTCTGATGGTTTGGAATGAGGTGTGAGAGAAAGAGAGGAGTCATGGATTACTCATGATTTATGGCTTAAGCCACTGTCAAGATGGATCTTCTATTAATAGGAATGGAAAGACTGTGGGTGGAGAAAGCTTTGGGAGGAAAATAAGGGGTTCAGTATTAGATATGATTGGCCAATCAGATACCCAAATGGAGATGTCAGGTAGCAGTTAGACTACCAATGGTGCAGTTCAGGGGAGAAAAGTAGCTGGAAGTTTAAATCCTGGGAGCCATCAACATAGAGAATGGTAGTTAGAGATTATATTGGATGACATCCACAAGTTAGTGAGGTTAGAGGGAGAATAGCACTTATCTGTGGATTGATCCAGGGGCACTCCTAGTAAGAGTTTCAGGAGCCAGGAAAGAAGCCAGAAAAGGTAAGAGGAAAACCTGGTAGAGGTTGGTGTCCTAGAAACCAAGTGCAAATCTTTTTAAGGAGATAGAATTGAACATCTGTGTCAAATGCTGTTAAGTAAGATGAGGACTAAGACTTGATTCTAGAACTGATCAGTGGAATCATTGGAAAGAGCAATTGCCCTCCTCCTTTTCATATGATCAACTCTGTACCTCTCAGCAGTATGGGCAAGGTCCTAATCACTTTTCCTTTCCTGGCTGCCCAACACAGCCTTGACATATAGTTGACATTTAGTTAATTGAATGAAGGAGTCAGTGCAGTGCTCTTGCTTCCATAACTCTATTTCTTGTCTCCCAGAACTGCTCCAGAGAAGTAAGGGGTAGGATACAGTTGGAACTTGGTTGGCGGCCGTGAGCACCGCCTCAAACTGTGATCCTTGGAACATGATAAGTCAGGATCCCTTACTTTTGATACCTTCTATATCATTTCTTAGCAGATATTATATAATAAGTATATGTTATTTTGTGTCTGGTAAGTATAAAATCTGCTTGGCACCAGGGAGAACATAAGGAAGAAAAATATGTGACAAATGCACTTCAGGCTTCTTTGTGTCATTTGAAGAATGAAAATGACACAAAGAACTGAGGTCTTGGCTTCAACACTAAATGTCTGGGTATTTAGCAATATCTAGATTATTTATAGACTCTTCAGATTTCTATCCAGATGTTTGGCATGGTAGAAACACATGCTTGATCATCCATAGTTGAGTTGTTCTTCAGTTTTCCACATTAGGCAGAAGTTCAGAGGGAGAATTGAGCGTTCAAGTGTAATTGCTCATTGTGAATGTTGAAGCATGTACAGGGAAGAGTCTGGGGCCTTTGCTTTCTTTATATGTCTGGGTGGGGGGTACATTTTGGTGGTATAGTCTCTCTGAACCTTATTACTGTTTTGAATTTCTTATCCTCTGCTACCATCACAACCTCTCCCCTGTTTCAGTGCTGACAAACCATTTTCGAATAATTTAACTACAGAATCGAATCCAGTTCTTTTCAAATGTTCTATCTTCCTTTTTCATCCTTAAAGCAGTTCACTTAGATAGAATTCAGATGCTAAAAAAATGCAGAAGTAACTAGAAATATTTTGGAAACAATTCACATTTTTCTTTGCATCTCATTTTGAAATGTGGGTATTTGATGAAACAATGAAAATCTTTTTTATAGCTTATATAGAGAAAGGATAATCTGGAACATCATTAAGCTAAATTTCTTTCTCCCAAATACTGTATTGGTTAGGGACTAAGCATTTGCCTGTCCTTAAAACATAATGAGTGCTATCATGAGCTCTTTCTCATTCAGCAGTGTATTTTAAGTACCTCTTCTGTACCAGGCACTTAGCCAGGTGCTAGGAATATCAGAAAAACATGTGCCTTGCTTGTGTGGCACTTAAAGTATAGAAGGCTCATTGGAAGAATTGGAAGTATGGCTGGAGGTGGGGAATAGTGGCCAATGAATTACCTCCAGTGGTAATTCAGGCTCTGCACATCCTTGGATTTGTTCGCCTGGGATTTGGACTTTATTCTAAGATGAGAGGCAAAAGATAGCTGGCCTGAGAATGGCCTGATATTGCTGGCTTTAAAAAAGGACCAAAGACCACTGTATTAGCAATAGGTAATAGAAACCCAGCTACTGCTGCTTAAAATAGTAAGCTTTGTTATTTTCATGTAGTAAGATGTCCAGAAGCAGGTAGTCCAGAGCAGGGGCACAATTCAAGGATCTTATCAGGCATCAGTCTTCATTGTTTTCCTGCCCTACCATCCTTGGCATGTAACTTTCTTCCTTTTCACCAAGTTACATCAGCAACTCCAGGCATTATGATTTGTTCCATTCCAGAACAAGAATGATGCCGTAAAATGCTTTTCCTTGGAAAGGTGTATCTTTTTTTGAGACAATTTTATTGAGGTATTATTTACATATCATGAGCTGCCCATATTTACAGTATAGAGTTGATACGTTTTGAAATATATCTGTGAACCCATTGCTACATTCAAGACCTTGAACATATCTATTACCCCTCACAGTTTGCTTATCCTCCTTTGTAATCCCTCTCTCCTGCTGCACAGCCCCTGCTCCCCATGTGCAAGCAACCACTCACCTGCTCAGTAGTAAAATTTAGGGTGGAGTTAAATTTGGTAATTCTTGAGAGCGTGTTTGCACAAAGAAGATGCTGTGGACATTTTTCTGGATCATTGATTTAGCTTCTTGTTTTGTCCTTAGAGTAAAGAGTTTTTGGGAGGGAGGTGTTTTCAGCTAAAAAGGAAGGGCTCATTTTTTTTTAAAAGCCTACATTCAAGGTGAATGATTTAGTCTATGTAGGGAAAGTGGTCTCAATTGTGAAGGCAAAGTCTCTACAAGTATAGAGGTATGAAAAAACTTATGATAAACATTTGCAAGATGAAGCTTGTATTAACCAGAATTCTTGATGGGTTATAGATGAGCTTTAAAGACTACGTTGATGAGAGAGCACAAATTCTTGAAATAATACATAGAATTGGGACATCCAGTAGTTGGATTGTCAAGTATGGCTTGACCAAGGGGATCAGAAAAGGTCAGAACTCTCTTGCTCCTTTTATCTACTTCTCAGCTCAGCTTGCTTACATTCTTTTTGAAGATCTTACCATGTGCCAAGATGGCCACTGGCAGAATCAATTTTAATTGTGCTTGTAACTTACTGTGCCAGAGAAACTCATTTTTTTTTTTTTTCTTTCAATATCCCTATTGGTTTATGGACCCATCCCATGGACCAGTAACTGTGGACAGGAGGATGAACAACCACGGTTGATAGGCCTATGTTGTGTGTCTCTGCCACCGGTACTGGTCAGATGGAGCCAGTGAAATACTATAATTAAGAGGTTTACAAGGGGTGGGGCACCTGAGTGTCTCAGTCAGTTAAGTGGCCAACTTCGGCTCAGGTCATGATCTCACTGGTTCATGAGCTAAAGCTCCATGTTGGGCTCTTTGCTGCCAGCTTGGAGCCTGGAGCCTCTTTCAGATTCTGTGTCTCCCTCTCTCTGCTCCTCCCCCACTCACACTCTGTCTCTCTCAAAAATAAACAAACATTAAAAAACATTTAAAAAAAAAAAAGGTTTACAAGGGATGAATGTGCTGGCTTATAAAGGAAACATGTGTCCATTACAGAGGTCATTCCTCTTCTGAGCAGTAATTTGGTTCTTCTGTTCCTAATTCTAGAATATTCTAGCAGCTCCCTCATTCGAAAAGCTTAGTGTTTTGTTTTAATACTTCAACACAAACCTAAGCTAGATTATAAAGAACATTCTACACAATGTATTTTTTTCCTTGTTCTGTAATGGCATTGCATGTATCCAGAAGTGTACAAGTACATGTTTATTAGTGTTAAACAATTTTACCTGCTGCAGTGATGTTGAAGATAGACTTTTTACTCTTCCCCTCTACTCTGGGCGATGCACTGTGTGCTTTTGTGTGAAAGTAGGCCTATGTGACAACATTTCTAGGTTGGGTAAAAGGAAAATAGAAAGCACAAAATGAACAAGCTACCATTTGGTGGTTAACTAATAGAAAAATCCTGTGAGTAGAAGACTTCCCTGTTCTTTTATACATGGCTGTGCAGTCAGGTCTCATAAGGAGTAAGCTAAAGAGATACTGTACAAACCCGTAACGATCTGGCTACAAGGCAAGAAGTACATCTTATGCAGTATAATGCTGTCTTCAGTATTATATTTCAGTGTTAATAATTACCTAAATATAATGCTAGGCACTATGCTATGGAGAAAAAAATGCACCAAGCAGAAAGCTCTGCTCTGTGTCGTTGGGCGTGTGACTTAGCCATTCTGATTTATCACCTCTAAGGAAGGGGATATGTCACTGGCCAGGTAGCTTTGTGCCTCACTGTTCTGTGAGTTTGTGCTGTCTTGTGAGCCCTGGTTGAGAACTGCTTTCCCTTCCGCTAGCACCCTCCTGTTGCTTCCTTCCTCACAATCCATCCCTGTGTGAACTACTGTTTCTCCCACCACCTCCTCGTTTTAGGACTTGGTTGGGGAAGTAATGCCAGTTGTAGATACTTTTATAATCTTGCTTTGGTGTGGCTTTTCCATTATAGCTCGTCTAATCTCTCTTCTAGAAGCTCTTTTTATGTGATGTACTTTTCTTTGTTTTAAAGAGAAAACAGGAAGGGTTGGTGCTTCCTGCTCATAAAAACATTGCTATTGCGGAGTTAACGGATCCATAATCTGTTTTTATCAGTACTCTGTCTCCCATGCGAAGGAAACTATTTGTTATAGATCTAAATTTACTTTCTATTACAATTGGTCTCATAAGGAAACTTGTTATTATTGAACAAAGGATTCTTGCAGTTTCTTTGTCTACCAAGTTCTGGTGACAAACTTAGGCTTTTTAATTATACAGTTAGAATTAATTTTATTGGAATCAATAATTTTTAGATCACTAGTTTGGAAGACTTCATCCAGTCCTATTCTCTTCAAAATTACAAACCAACCATAACATATAATTACCACTACTCAGAAATAAATTGTTGCATTACTATCTTTAAAGGGCTTCTTTTCAGTAAGTCAAAGAAATGCTTATAAGCAAGTCTAATTAAAGCCATATCATAAAACTTTGGGTGCTATTTCTAAGTAAAAAAATTGTGTATATTGAGGGCTTTGTGTTACAATGTGTTAGAAACACCAGTCACACAGAACAAAACATTTATATTGTTTTCAATTATTTTATTAAAAAAAAAAAACAACGGGCGCCTGGGTGGCTCAGTCTGTTGAGTGTCCGACTTTGGCTTAGGTCATGATCTCACGGTCTGTGAGTTGGAGGCCTGCGTCGGGCTCTGTGCTGTCAGCTCGGAGCCTGCTTCGGATTCTGTGTTTCCTTCTCTCTCTGCCCCTCCCCTGCTTGTGCTCTGTCTCTCAAAAATAAATAAATGTAAAAAAAAAAAAAATTAAAACAAACAAACATATTTTGGGGGTTATCAGAAAATTGACTAGCCCAATTAAGTTTATGTTTGGACAGAGTATAGTCATAACTGCAAAGTTTGTTTTGGATTGGACAGTTAAATCTATGGTCTCTTCCATCTTACAGATGAGGATGTATGTGTGTGTGTCAACATGCCTGTGTTTGAGAGCTGGATACAGGAAGGGGAGATAGTGTGGTGTCATTTTCACACATGAGATCATCCAAGTGTGATAGATCTAGGGTGTTGCTTTCTGTTATAAACAAGGGAAGATTCAGCAAATTATTGGCTACTGCTTTCAAGTATATACCACTGTTGTCTTAAAGCCTTCCTTTTTCCTAAACAGAAGCAAATTACAGGATAGAATGTGGACAGTACTTGCAGGTGCACAGATGAAAATTAATGTGGAATATTTGAGAAATGAATGAGAATATCTTGATTTATATGGCTGTGTTTGAGGAATAGTGGGAACAAAGGTTTGATGAGGCAAGTTAGAACAATTTACAAAGGAAGGCACAGCAGGAGAATTGAGAATTGGTGCCCTGGTAAGAAAGGGGATGTTAGATTTTCAAGGCTCATTTAAATTAGGAAATATTTCATGTGCACAGAAAATATGGTAGACTCTTGGGAACCCAACAAGCTAATTACACAGATGCCAGTGTTTTGCCACATCTCCCACTTTTTTAGAAGTTAAGTGTACAGGGGTGCCTGGGTGGCTCAGTTGGTTAAGCGTCTGACTTTGGCTCAAGTCATGATCTCTCGGTTTGTGGGTTCGAGCCCTCCTTTGGGCTCTGTGATCTGTGCTCCAGCTCTGAGCCTGGAGACTGCTTAGGATTGTGGGTCTCCTTTCTCTGCCCCTCTCCCACTCTCACTCTGTGTCTCTCTCAAAAAATAAACATCAAAAAAATAAAAAATAAATAAAGAAGTTCGGTGTTACAATACAGGTAAAGGTTCACTCCATTCCCTTTCCCATTTTTCCCCTCTTGAAAGTAGTCACTATTTTAAAATCAACATCTGTCATTTCCATCCATGTTTATATACTTAACAACAATTTTAACTATTAACCACAAAGAACATACGGTGGCTTTTTATGTGTTTGAAAATTGATGAAGTGGTATGTCGTATCAGTATTTATGTAATGTGTTTCATTTCTTTTCTGTTTGAAACTTATTGATTTAACAGAAATCGATTAAAATCATTTGTATTCTACTGTGTGATCACATTAGAGTTTATGAATGTCATATTCATGGTCTCTGAGGTGGTTTTCAACTTTTTACTGTGACAAACAAGACTGCAGGAAAATCCTGATGTATGATGTCTAGTTGGGGACATGGGTATTTCTCTTGGGTATTAATCTAGAAGCAGAATTGCTGGTTTAGTAAGGGGTACATTTCTTTAATTTTCCTAGGTGCTGCCAGATTGTTGTGTAAAGTGACTACAAAAATTTACACTTTGACTTAAATGAGTTCTAGACTCTTCACATCATTAGTGTCATCAGGCCTAATTTTTGCATGTGAGATGGTATCCTGTTGTTCTAATTTTTGTTTTCCTGATATATAATGTGATTTAACGTCTTCTGCGTGTTAATTGCCTTTTGGATTCTTCTTCGGTGGATTGCCTATCATTGCCTTTGGCTACTTTACAGTGTGCTTTTTGTCCTTTTAAATTGTTTTCCAGGTATTCTTTAATATTTATGTGCTGGAAATATCCTCTAGTCCTAGGCTTATTCCACAGTTGTCTGTTTTTTTTTTTTTTTTTTTTATCATGTAGAAGTTTTAAATTTTCACATCAGGTGTAGTGTGATAGGTAAGAACACAGAATCCACAGCCATATAGCCTCCGGCTTCAGATCCCCTCTTATCCCCAGTTCTGTCCCCTCTTTGCTGTGTAACCTTGGGCAAGTTACTTCACATCTCTGTGCATGACTTTCCCCATCTGGAAAATGGAGGCAACAGTATTACCTACCTCTTATTGTACTAAGTGCTTTATGTAAAGCACTTAGAATACTTCCTTGCACATAGTAAACATTACATTAGTATAATATTTGATTTTTGGGGCGTTGTGTTTAAGAAGTTTTTCTTTAACCACAAAGTCAAAACAATTTTCTCTATTTTTTCCTAAAACTTCAAGTTTTGTCTTTTATATTTAGGGTTTAAATCTATGGTATGAGGTAGGGACTACTGCTATTTTTTGTTTGTTTTAATGGGCAGGGAATTGTCATAGGGCTATTAATTAAAGACTACTCTTTCCCTACTTATTTGGAATTCTATCTCTTTCCAAGCCCAGACTATTGGCTTATTTAGTTTTGTGTCAACGACTTGATTTTAATTACCAAACTGTTACAGTAAGTTGTGATACTTGTTTGGATTTGTAACTTATTTGGTTTTTTTTTTAGTTTTATTTATATGTTTAATTTTACTAATTAAAAAAATAATAAAACATGCCCAAAAGATGTAGAGTCAGGCTCAGGTTTTGCAGAGTGTGGTGAAAGCGACAAAAAAGAGTCTGGGACAGTTCCTTGTAAGCACTGACAAAGTCATTTCCATTTGCCACTAAGAGCATTTCTTATGCATAGTGCTGGTGAGAGTGCAGCCGGGCTGAGAAAGAGTACAACAGCTATAGCCTTTCTACTTAAGCTTAAAAATGTTCCTAGCCCTTTGGTGACATTTATTCTTCCATGTAAATTAATGGATCATTGTATAAAGTTCTATCCAAAACAAACCTTATTGAGCTTTGACTAGAAATACATTGAATTTGTAGGCTAAATTGGAGGTGCATCGATACTTTATTATAGTCAGCGTTCCCACCCGTGAACATGTTATATTTCATTTTAGTTTTTTATGTTCTTCAATTAATTTTATAATTTTCTCCATGAAGGTCTTTAATACTTTTGGTAGATTTATTTCTGTGTACCTGATATTTGCAGGGCTATTACAGATCACCTCCGAAAAAATACATTAAAAATTTGGGGGAATGCATGAGCACACTGTTGATGTTTGTATATTGGTCCTATTTATAGCAACTTTTCTCATCTTACCAATTTTAATATTTGCAGTCTCTTGGATTTCCCATGTGGATACTCCTATTAATATGGATAACGAGAGCTGTGTTTCCTTCTCATCTGTGTTCAGTGCTCAGGCTTACTCAGTTGTCAAAGATCTCCATTACAATGCTGAATAGAAGGGGTGATAGCACCTTGGTTTTATTCCTGAATTTTGAAGGAAAGTTTCTCAGGTTTTATCATGGAGTATGATTTTTGCCTTGGGTTTTTGATGGCTATTCTTTATCAGTTAAGGAAATTTGGGAGAATTTACTCTTGTTCTCTTTAATAGAAAATAATTTTGCTGAATGCCTGTCACCTTTTTTTTTTTTCTTTTTTAATAAAGCTTTATTTATCCTTCTTATAATATGCTTCTCTTCTTCCTACTTTCTTTGACTTTGCTCTGTTTGGCTCTTTTTCCAGTCTCTCTTTTTAAATATGGTTTTGTTTTGTTCATATTGTTTTCATTTCTTCTTTTATCTTTTTAGTCAGTTTAAACATAATAATTTTAGGGGCACCTGGGTGGCTCAGTCAGTTAAGCCCCAACTTCGGCTCAGGTCATGATCTCACTGCTCGTGAGTTCGAGCCCCGCGTCGGGCTCTGTGCTGACAGCTCAGCCTGGAGCCTGCTTCCAATTGTGTGTCTCCCTCTCTCTCTGTCCCTCTCCTGTTCACTCTCTGTGTCTTTCTCTCAAAAATAAATAAATGTTAAAATATTTAAAAAAAATAATAATTTTGGTCTCATTTGGTTAGTTCTAGTACCTCAACGTCTTGGGGACTCTAATTCTTCTTTTGCTGTGTCTGTTGTATCTCTCTAGTGGTAGATTTTTTTTTTTTTTTTCTTATGTGTTTTGTGATTTTTGACAACAAAGTTTTTACTTTTTTCCCTGGGAATGGTGTGAGGGCTAGGAGTTGCAGATGTTCCCCCTGAATCATTTTGAATTTGCTTCTGTGAGTTTTGCTTCCCTAAATACCATCACTGCCTGTGATGAGCTTTTATCTGGATTGCTTGGCGTGAAGCTTCCTGCACGCCTGGGTAGTGACATTGAGACTCCATACATTTAGACTATAGACTCTAAGCTTGGAGTTTCTCTTTTTTACAAAAAGCTTTTTAAAAGGACTCAAAATTGTTTGCTGTCTTCCTGGATGTGGTAGTACGGTTTCTATAACTGCTTACCCTGAAAATATAGCTTTCTGGAAGACCTCATTATGTTAGCGTCTTTAGTTTCACTTCCCAGTCCTGCCCGGTTTGAAACCCAAGTCCCTCCTCTTTAGGGACTCTTCTGATCTAGGAACTCGTTTCTATCCTTCCCATCCAGGAACACCTGCCCACCCCCTACCAGTTGTATGCTTAGAGTCTGAGTTTGCATTTTCCCTTCCTTTCTGGCCTGTAGGACTTTCCCATAGTTTTTTAGTGCTCAGCTACATATTTAAACAAAATATTACAATCTTTTTCAATATTTTTTATTGAATTTCAGTCTTTTTAAAGTATTTGTAGTAGGAGAGATTCTATGGTAGCTCGGTTGCCCATTATCCCAGAACCCTCTAAGGTAGGCTGAATATTATCCCTCTGCCCCCAAAGCTGTACATCCTAATCTTTGGATATGGGTTGCTATGTTACCTTACATAGCAAAGGGAACTTTGAAATGTGATTACCTTAAACATGTTGAGATGGGGAGATTATTCTGGATTATCTGGGAAAGCCCTGTGTAATCACGAAGGCCCTTATAAGAGGGATGCAGGAGGCCTATCCTCCAAGAAAGAGATACGCTGAAAAAAATAGGTTGTAGTCTGAGAGGTTTGTATATGCTGCACTGCTGGCTTTGAAGGTGGTGGAAGGAGTTACAGGCAATGGAATCCATGTGTCTTCTAGAAGGTGGAAGGGGCAAAGAAGTGAATTCGCCCTAAGAGCTTCCAGAAGGAATGCAGCCCTACTGACACTGTAATTTAGCTTAGTAAGAGCCATATTGGACTTCTGAGCTCCAGTATTGCAGCAGAATAAATTTGTATTGTTTTAAGCGACTAGACTGGTAGTAATTTGTTAAAGTGACAATAGGGAACTGATATACTTTCTTCAATGTTCTTAAAGGAGGAGTGCTTTGTATTGTTACAGGGATAGACTGACAACTATGTTAGAGACACAGAGAGTAAACTTGGTGAGGAATACTCTTGACAGAGAGCTATATAGAAGGGAGTAGGCTGTTTCTTCCCCTACTTCAAAAAAAAAAAAAAATCAGAGCAGAGATACCCACTAGAATGTTCTAGATAATGTTTCCAATAATAGCATAATGCCTAGCCTGAGACCTGGAATATTTTATAGATGTGATAAAGTATCCCTCTCTTTTAGTTGTGGACATTACTTTTCAAAAGGCAAAAGATTCTTATTAATGAGCCTGTAAGTTGGTAGCTGAGAGAGCAGAAGACAGTTTTCTCATTTTGCTGAGATGTTGCTGCTGTACATAAAGGATTTGGTGTGCTAGGAGGGTGCTGACAAGGATCCCTGAACACTTCACTCCAGCTGCATGGTAGGATTTCATTAGTGGTAAAATATTAGGCCGGTTTCTGTAATTGTTAAGCTAGTTGTTCCTGCCTTGTCCAGCGCCAGGCGTGTGAATTGTTCCATATTAGTTTCCTAGGGCTTCTTTGATGAATTACCTACCACAGACATGGTGGCTTAAAAACATTAGACATTTATTCCCACAGTTCAGGAGACGGACGCCCAAAGTCAAGGCATCATCAGGGTTGCACTCTCTCTGAGAGCCCTGGGGGAGCATCTCTTCCTTGCCTCTTTCACCTTCAGGTGGCTGGCAGCATTCCTTGACTTGGAGCCACACCTCTCTCTGCCTCTGTCATTACGTGGCCAACTCCTCTCTGTGTCTCCCTCTGCGTCTGTCTTATCAGGATATTTGTGATGACATTTAGGGTCAACCTGATCATCCTGAATAAGCTCCTCCTTTTAAGATTTTTAATTTAGTCACATCTTTTGCCACATAAAATAATATTCATTCTTTTGTTCTACAAAATAGTATTCACGGTATGGTCATTTTTTTGGGCTTACTACCTACTCCTTTACTATTTCTTTGCAGTGTTTGGCCTCCTCTATTTATCTGGATTTTTTGGATTATTGTTATGCCCTCTGACCCATCCTATAAAAATGTCTGATAAAGAGATTGTCCCATTGTAATTTTTTATTCTCTCCTACACTGACTTCTAGAGCAAGGGCCCGCAAACCACAGCTCATGGGCCACATCCATTCCACTGCCTGTTATTGTAGACTGTCAGCTAAGAATGGGTTTATATTTTCAAATGATTGAAAAAAATTAAAGGAAGAGTAATATTTTAGTACATACAAAAATTACATGAATTTAAATTTCAGTACCTGTAAATGAAGTGTTATTGGAACACAGACCTGCTCATTCATTTGCTGATGCTTTTGTGTTACAGTAGCAGAGGTGAATAGTTGTGGCAGAGACTGTGTGATCCCCAAGGCCAGATGGTCGCTATCTGGCCCTTTACAGAGAAAATTGGCCCACCTTTGTTCTAGTAGGGCTTGTCCCTGGCCTTTAGCATATAGTGAGCACTAGTCATTTGTTACTGAGTATTTGACTTGTAAGAATTTCATCAACATAGTAAGGATTTGATATGATTCCCAAAAGGATTTTTTAAAACTAGGAGGTTAGTGGGGTGCTTGGGTGGCTCAGTCGGTTAAGTGTCCGACTTCGGCTCAGGTTGTGATCTCACGGTCCGTGATTTCAAGCCCCGCGTCGGGCTCTGTGCTGACAGCTCAGAACCTGGAGCCTGCTTCGGATTTGGTGTCTCCCTCTCTCTCTGACCCTTCCCTGTTCATGCTCTGTCTCTCTCTGTCTCAAAAATAAATACACATTAAAAAAAAAATTTAAAAAAAAACAAACTAGGGGGTTAGAAGAAGTGTAATTATTCTATTATTCATGCTTCTGATCTTTTTGGTTCTAAGATTTAAAGAATTAGAGAGTGATAACCCCGCTTCCAAATTTAATTGAATTAGGAAATAGGCATCATACCTAGGAACTGAAGTTGGGAAGTGTGATGGTTATTTTATGTGTCACGTCCAGGCTATGGTGCCCAAATATTTGATTGAATGCTAGTGTATCTATTGATTTGAAGGCACTTTTTAGATTTAACATTTACACTGAATTGACTTTAAGTAAAGCAGATTACCCCATTGTGGTGTGCCTCATCCAATCAGTTGGAAACCTTAAGAACAAAACCTGAGATTTCTTTCTTTTCTTTTTCTTCTTCTTCTTCTTTTTTTTTTTTCAATGTTTATTTATTTGAGAGAGACAGAGACGGCATGAGTGGGGTATAGGGCAGAGAGACAGGGAGAGAGAGAGAGAATCCCAAACAAGCTTCATACTGCCAGCACGAGTCTGACGCGGGCTCGAACTTACAAACCCCGCGAGATTATAACTTGAGCCAAAACCAAGACTCAGACACTTAACTGACTGGGCCACCCAGGTGCCCCAAGACTGAGGTTTCTTAAAGAAGATAGATTTCTGCCTCAAGACTGTATCATAGAAAGCCTGCCTGAATTATCAACCTGCTGTCCTTGTCCTACAAATTATGAACATGCTGTCCCCACAACTGCATGAGCTAATTCCTTAAAATACATCTCTATTTCTAAATATATATCCTATTGGTTCTCTTGCTCTGGCTAACCCTGACTGATACAGCAGGTTACTGTGATGTGTTGCAAATGTGGAGCATCTGAAGTGTTGGGTCCCACGGTGCAGTGAGGATGCTGAGTGTAGGCAAGGCAAAGGGCTGTCCCTTCATGAACTCCCCTCGTTCCATACCTTGTGCAAGGAAACGTGTTATATTTGGATACCATAGAGTCAGAAATAAGCTCACTTATTTCTGATGGAGTAGAAGATTTTTTCTCAGTCCAAGATAGCCTGAGGTCCTGAGAAGATGGTAAGTGAGGTGATAAAAACAAGACAGAAGCAAACGGGCTTGCTGATAGAGAACTGGAGAAAACGAGAGAGGGACCAAGCAACTTCCGGATGGCAAAGTTTTTGAGAATTTCTTCCTTCTTCTTCAACCTCTGAAGACAAAAGCTTTTTGTGTATAATAACTGCAGAGGAGAACACCGAGTCCATGTATCTCCCTAACTTGGTTCTGTCACACTGCACACTGTTTCTTTCCTTCTCAAGTTCTGCTTTATGATAAATGGATAAAAATACAAATAGGTGTCCTATTTGTCAATGTTTGGCAGATTTGCTTGTGTCTCGACATGTGCAAGAATCTTTAGATACCAGGATATTTAAAATTTGTGTTAATAAACTGTAATTACATATGGAAAATAAAATATTTGAATAAAAATCCATTTGAGTGACTGTTGATTTATATTTCACAACAAATTTTATTGGGTCTTGAAATGGTGCTAGAAGTATATTTTATGATTTTATGTATTTTGATTCCTCTCAATTGTATTACACTGTCACCTGCTCCAAGAAATGGTTGGCTCTCAATTGAATTGAAGAGACTGTCTCCTTCCTGCCCCACAACACCGACCCCATCCTTCCCACATACCTGTTTGAGCTTTATCTTCTATCAGTTCATCATAATCTTTCTAAGGCATGCTCTTTATTTGCTCTTTTAAAGAAGTAATTGTAACTTTGAGTTTTACAGGTAAGTTTCACTTACCTCTTCACTTGATTTTATTTTATGAGTAAATGATTAGAATGTAAAATAATTTCTTCGTGCTCAGAATGCCATTTTACTCAAAATAGTGCAAGTCTCTTACACTGTTTTTGTCCTAAGAGTTTTAATGATCTTTCACTGTCTGAATTCAAATAGAATACATAATGACATCTAAAGAAGTTATTTTCAACAGTTCCTTGAGAAATTTTGGACTGTTCATAAGGCCTGGGTTCTGAGATAGGTTTCAGGGCTATAGACAGGTAAGAAGATGGGGGCCCATTCTCAAGGTGCTCTGAGTCTCCCAGGAGAGACAGGCTTGGCGACAGAATGTGAGTGTGTTGAAGGGAACAGTAGAACCATATTTAAAGAACAGAGTTTATTAGGGATGGGGAAGGTTACAGTGCAACTGGGCTTTGAAGGAAACATAAGTGATTACCATGTGAAGAAATCAACATGTTGGATTGAGATGTATTGGCAGTGATAAGTTCTTCATATGCCATTATTTCAAAAGCGTAGGGAGAAATCATATAGAGCTTAGTAAACCAGATGACCTCTGAGTCTCCGTAATAATTTCATAGATTATTATTAGTTTTTTTAAAGCATGACTGATTTGTTAAAACAACATCATCTACTAAGATTTGGGTGTATTCTAGTATTGAGTATGAGCAGTCATTTGCAAGATACTGAAAAATGTTCTTGATATTATTATATAAATTGATGTTTTTCTCCCCTGTTTCTCTTTCCTTTTTCCCCTACCCCATCCCTGGCCCTTTTGGTTGTTTTTGCAGTTGGTTAGTCTGTTGCTAATTGGAATCGCCGCATGGGGCATTGGTTTCGGGCTGATTTCCAGCCTCCGGGTGGTCGGCGTCGTCATTGCAGTGGGCATTTTCCTGTTCCTAATTGCCTTGGTGGGGCTGATTGGAGCTGTAAAACACCATCAGGTGTTGCTTTTTTTTGTATCCTTTTTTAAAAGCCGAATTTTTACCCCAATTGAATTTGTTCTTACCTTTATTGATTATTCTTTCGATAACTTACAACGGATTTGGAATTATCATTAGGAAATTAATTGCCAGACAGCAACTCCTAGCATGCCCTATGTGTATTTGTTGTGTAATCACAACAGTTTGTTGTGTAATCAACATTAGGAATGTTTCTTAACGGTGAAATTACTGTATGTTCATATGTTTCCATTTTCTCCTTTTCCCATCGTGAAGAGTGTATTCTGGGAGTTCAGTATAGTCCTCTTTATGTGTTGCAAATTCAAAGTTACGTTGAACTGATTCAGTGACCTATAGACCCTTTCTAGAAGGTTAATATTTGGTTGAGAATTTCAGTGATTGTTTTTTAGATTTAATAGTAAGAAATCTTACGTATGTTTATCTATACTTATTTCTTGTTTTATACATGTAAAAATGTTTATTACAATCTAAATGAAGTTGTGGTAGATCAGCTGTTAGTTAAATATTAGTATTTTTTATTATGAACTTATACCTACAGTGTATTAATGAAAATAACAATCGTGTGTCTTCTTTTTGAACTTTCTCTAGGTGCCATTTGTTCTGTTTTCTGATTGAATCCCTTCTAGTACATTCTGATGTTGTCAGTACCTCTATTTTATATTATTTTAAGAGTATCAAGAAATGCCTTAACTTCAATTCTCAGTACATGATTATTCTCTTACTCGTATTCGTTGTTCAGTTTTCTGTATCATGTGCTTGCTTAGCCCTGAACGAGGAGCAACAGGTAAGCAAAGGCATTTATCTCCAGCTTTGTTAGACCACGTAGGGTGTGTAAGAAAAAAGGGGGAGAAATGATTGGAATATAAAGTAACTTCTTGCTCAGAATGGCATTTCACTCCACATACCTAACATCTTTTGTTCCCGATTGCCTTCATGGGGCTGATTGGCGCCCTGAGACACCATCAGGTGTTGCTATTTTTTGCATCCTTGAAGTAGAATTTGGCCTTCCCTGGGTAAAAAGTGCTACTACTAAAAGATGTCCACCCAGTCTTTCCCCACCATTATGCAATGAAACATTTGTGATTCCATTCTAACAACTACACTTTCCAAACTCTAATTGGTAAAAGAATAAGGATCTCTGGGGCAATGGAAAATTTGTCTTGTTTCAGTCTGAGAATTTTTTGAACTAAGTGCTTTTTTAAAAAATGCATGTAAAAATTGAGACTTTTCATTCTTGGGATAGACACAGTGCTTTAATTTTTGTTGCAGATTCAGTTCTTGCCCTTTGAAAACTTCTAATGGTCTTCCAAAGAGTATTTATTTTAGATACTCTCAGTATTAAAAGTTGCAGTCTCTAGCTTTATACATTTTGTCCAGGGATAACACATTTTAATGCATATACTAATGCATTTTCTAGGGTCAGCTTCTCGAAGTTGGTTGGAACAATACAGCAAGTGCTCGAAATGACATCCAGAGAAATTTAAATTGCTGTGGGTTTCGAACTTATAACCCAAATGACACCTGTCTGGCTGTAAGTATAAAGCATAATGTATTTTTTGGAGATGTATTGCTTACAGATGAATAATGATTACCATGAAAGAAATGGATTTTCTGATGCTCAGTTGTATTTTTAAAATGCTGTACATACACCATGGACATTATTGTATCATTTGTCTGTCCTCAAGTATCTACTGCTGAGAGTGCTAAATATCCCAGGGCCCTGCCAGACACAGATGTTTCTGGTTCTGCCCCTAATTCATTCCCATTCAACTCTTCCTAAAACAAGTTGTGAAAGAAAAGAGCCCATCAGCCTTCAAGATGCAGAGGAGCCGTACAAATATCTTGGTTTTGAAACATATCAGGGTAGTGGGAGGAATCTGTCTATCCTAAATTGTGCTTTTTAACCATTTAAATGTCGCGGGAGAAGGTATGTGGATCCTATTTCCTCCCTCCCTCCTTCCCCATTACAACTTCATGCTCCTTCTGTGTGGGAGCTGAGCTAGCAATGGGCAAATTAGAGCCATACTGTTGTCCCAGGCCAGACCCCTGTATGAGGTTGGAGTTGGAGCTTAGCTCTCCTAGGAAGTTCACATGTGTTAAAATTTTGAGGAAACTCTATAACATCTCTCTGAGCCCTGAACTGGCTTGTCCCTCAATGAAGCCTCTTTCATGGGATTATTAACTTTCTACTGCTGTGGAACACACGAACAACACCCGTGTATTATCTCAGTTTCCATGGGTCAGAAGTGTGAGTGTGGCTTAGTTGGGTCTTCCACTTAGGACCTCCCCTGGGGGAGATCAAGGTGTTGGCCAAGGCTGCAGTCTCATCAGAGGCCTAGGGTCCTCTGGCAAGCTCAGTGGGTTCTTGGTAGAATTGGGTGTCTGTCTGGTGGTTGTAGGACTTAGGTCCCGTTTTCTTGCTCTCACAATATGGCAGCATCAAAGTCAGCTTGATAATTTCCATTCTGTTAAGATGATATCTTATGTAACACACTGCAAACATGGGAGTGACTGTCTATCGTATTCAAAAATCCCATCCACAGTCAAGGGGGGTGATTACTCAAGGTGTGTACACTGGGGGTGGGAATCATGTGAGCCATCTAAGAATTTAGGACAGTACTAAATAGCCAAGGCCCAGAGTGGGTATAATACTCCAGCCACTCATTTTTATGTGGGTTCAATTTTTATTGGCTTTTTATAACTGTACTTTGAAATAAAAGTCCTCTTTTTTTTTTTTTTTAATTGATACAGAGCTGTGTCAAAAGCAGCCACCCATGTTCACTGTGTGCTCCAATAATAGGAAAATATGCTGGAGAGGTTTTGAGATTTGTTGGTGGCATTGGCCTCTTCTTCAGCTTCACAGAGGTATGTGCAAATATCTCGCTATCTTTCCACGTTTGTCATAGGGATCCATTTTATATGGCGAGAGAGCATTACATTTTACCTTAGCATGGCCCTTAACTTTTGGAATGTATCGATGAATATTTTCACTGAGACTTAGTATTATAATTGTTTGAACCCTGGCTTGAAATCAGAAGACCTCACAGATCTAGCATGAACTTTAGACAGGGTGAGATGCTTCATCATTAAATCATTTAAAATTTAATGAACTAATAAAATGAATTTGGACTGGTTTATTTCTAGAGTCTCTTCTATTTATAGAGTTGTATGATAAATTATCATTTTAAATTTTGGAATAGGTAAGACATTCGTACTGTTTAATATATATAGTATATAACACATACACACATATACACATATAAAGAAAAGCTTTGAAAAATTGCCTTCCAAACCCATCCTCCATTGTTCCTAGCCTTCCAAAACCTACAGGTAAACAGTATTATTAATTTCTTATTTATATAACTTGTATTAATATATTTTTCATATTAATACAGTTACAGATAATATATGTGTCTGTAAGCAAAACCACACACATATTGTTTGATAATTGTAGAGGAATGCTAATTCCTTTTGCATTGTCTTTATTAAATTCTCAATCTCTGTGGACATTTCTTGATAAAGCTGAGTTGGCAATATGTATCAAAATTTTTTAAACTCATACATTATTTTGAGAGAGCGAGCGCGAGAGAGAATTCCCAACAGGCTCAGCACTGTCAATGCAGAGCCTGACATGGGGCTCAGACTCATGAGCCATGAGATCATGACCTGAGCCAAAATCAAGAATCAGGCACCTAACTGACTGAGCCACCCAGGCACCCCTATAGCACATTATATATGTGGTATATATTACATATTTTATATATAATATATTTACATATATTATATATTTATATGTTATATACATGTATATATGTTATATATTTTATTGTTTTCAGTTTCCTTTTTTTTCTCCTCGTGAGAAGAAAAAATTCACACTTGGCTGTTATTTACAAAGTGGAGATAAAGACCAAGGTTAATATTCATTTTTTAAAAGAAGTCTCCCCTAACATCTCTTCCTATTCTAAGCATTTTTTCTGTTTCACTTTTTCTCAAGAAAGAGCTGTCTTGTCGGTTGGTTGTGACATCGGACAAGAAAATTGATGTATTGTTTAAAAACAATTCTGTGCATTATTTCTTCCTTTCCTTTAATCAGTATGATTTTTTTTCCCCATGAAACAACTTAAAAATACAGATAGAAAAAAATCGGGATGAGCCATCTCCATTACCCCATTAGCCAGATTCAACAATTATCAGGATTTTGCTACTTGGTTTCCTTTTTACTTTGGGATTTATTTTGAGAATTTAATTCTTTATTTTTTATTTTTTTTAAATGTTTATTTAAAAACAAACCATGAGATCATGACCTGAGCTGAAATAAAGAGTTGGATGCTTAACCAACTGAGCCACACGGGTGCCCTGAATTTGATTCTTTTGAGCAGCTCCGTTTTCTTCTCATCAGGTTATACTACCTTCAATTATGCCTATTTTTTTTTTTAATTTTTTTTAACATTTATTTATTTATTTATTTATTTATTTATTTATTTTGAGACAGAGAGAGAGACAGAGTATGAATGGAGGAGGGTCAGAGAGAGAGGGAGACACAGAATCTGAAACAGGCTCTAGGCTCTGAGCTGCCAGCACAGAGAGCCTGATGCGGGGCTTGAACTCACAGACTGCGAGATCATGACCTGAGCCGAAGTCGGACACTTAACCGACTGAGCCACCCAGGCGTTCCACCTATTTTTTTTTCTAAAAACAGACTTTATTTATTATTTTTTTGGAGCAGGTTTTGGTCCATAGCAAAACTGAGAGAAAGGTACAGGATTCCCATATATCCCTGCCCTTAGAAAGGCATGCATAGTCTCCTCCATTGTCACCATTACTCACCACAGTGGGACATTGTTACAATTGATGAACCCACAATGACACATCATAATCACTCAAAGTCCATAGTTTATGTTAAGGTTTACTTTTGTACATCATATGGTTTGGACAAATGTATAATGACATGTATTATAATGACATCATTATAATATCATACAGAATATTTTTTGCTGTCCTGCCCTATAGGTCTTCTCTGTTCTGCCTATTCATCCCTCCTCCTACTGTTTGTTTGTTTGTTTGTTTATCATTTCTGTTAATATAAACTCTTGAGTCTTAGGTATCTAAGAGGTAAGAAGACATTGTTCTTTCATAGGCTCTTGCTTTATATTTTATATACAATGTCCTTTGAAACCTGGTTAGAGATTTTAAAAATAATTTATCCCACACGATATTTTCTGGATAGTAAATATTTTATAGGTACTCTCACTTTTCAATTTTTTGTTGTATTCAGTATTTCACCGAATCATAGGGATGAGGCTAACTAACCGAACCAATGATTTCCTCTCACAGGTGAAACAGAATGATTTGATTTGAACTATTTATCATGCCTGAAAATAAACTTAAACCCTAAAAAAACCATTTAGAATCTGAAAAAAAAGTTAAAAAGTTAGCACACGTTCTTTGTAGAAACTGTAGAAAATACAGAAAATTATTAAGATGAAAAATTACATGTATTTACTAACTAAAATTACAAATACCAATCTTTATATTTTGGCATATTACCTTTTGTCTTCCTATATTTAACAAATAAACATAAAGCATAATAAATAGGCTTATGACACAATTTCTATGTTGGTGACCTGCATTCCAGATGTAGGTTCTAGGATCAGCTGAGTTCATGATCCCTTCTAGTCAAAGTCACCCTTGAATATCTTCAAATCATTTTAAGCAGCTTTGTAAGCTTAAAATCCATTATCTAACTTTGATCTTTTTGCACTTTGGGTGTGGCCTCCCTTCCAAACTCCCTGGAAATGAGGGATGAGATAGTGGCTCAACAATAAGGCAAAAGAAGAGACTGTCTCATTTTGTCACTTACAGCTGAATTGGAGGAATTAAGTTTTGGTAAAACGTGGCCTCCGATTATGAGGGTCTAATTTTACCCATTTGCTTTGTTTCCCCTAAGAACTGTAACGTACACTATCGGCATATATCCAGGGCTGATAGTCAGAATATTTAAGGGGCGTCTGAGTGGCGCAGTCAGTTTAGCATCCACCTCTTGATTTCTGCTCAAGTCATGATCTCCTGATTTGCGGGATCCAGCCCTGTGTTGGGCTCTGCAATGACAGCAAGGAGCGTGCTTGGGATTCTCTTTTTCTGCCCTTCCGTCTCTCCCTCTCTCTCTCAGAATAAATAAGTAAACATTAAAAAAAAAAATTAAAACCTCAAAAATTCTCACCAAAAGCTCTTCCCGTGTGCAGCATTTCTGAGGCAGAGTGAAGGAAATGATGCTTGGGCGGGTTGGGGGGTGTCCATGGAGTTGCTCTTTGACAACGGGTGTGTAAATATTTGAGCATTGTAACAACCAGCCTGGTTGAAGTGGTAGGTGGAATGTAAGCCTGAGAATGGCCTTCAGCACATCAGATTTCACATACAACCACAAACACTGAGAGCATCACTCCAGGTTTGAACCACGGTTCTAGCACTCATGACCTGTGTGACTATCACTCGGTTATTTAGCCTCTCTTGGCCTCAGTTCCTTTGCTGGTGGAATAAGGATAATGATAGTTCCCATCAAGTAGGGTGTTCGGGAAGTTGTTTGAATTTGTAAAGTGTGAAGAACAGAGCATGTCACAAAGTACTCTTGATGTGTTAAGTAAATTCCTTTTCTACCCCTGTCGTATGTATTTCATCCCAAACTTTCCACTTCCTTAAAGTAGACTTATTTTTCCTTGATTCACCTCAACGATCGTAGTTCCATCAGCTCTTATGTGTTGTAACTAATCAGTGCTGGTCGTCAATTTTATAACAACACCGGGGTTATTATTGTGGTAAGGGAGAAAATTGTGGAGTGATCATAATTCTCCAGAAGTAGTTTAGAGGGCTCATGAGTAGTAATGAAGTCAAATATACAAAATTTAGGTGAAAAGTTGTTACAGACCTAAAGTGGAAAATATAATTTGAAATTCATTTTGTTCCATTAAATTTTTATATCTTTTCAGTCTAGGAATTTTTGATTATTTTAAGTAAATCAACTTTGAGAGGGCAGAAACAGAATGAACACATTTCTTAATTAAAAAAAAAAATTATGTTGGTTAACGCTTTGGTAAACCTGGTGTAAGAAACAGCACAATAACAACTTAGTACTTTTCTAAAATTACGGATCTTTGTGCCCTTCGGGAGGTAGGAATTCTAACACTTTTTAATGATCTCCATTAGCAAAATTTGTTACTGTGGGGTTTTTGTTACTGCTGAATTTTCCCTCAACTCAGCTTGTTTCTGAATTATCAGAATATGTGATATTTTAGCTATCCAGACAATTCAGTGTTTGTAATAGGTTCCTAGTGCTGCTCTAACAAATAACCACGATTGGAGTTGCTTCAAGCAACACGGGTTTATGATTTTATGCTGCTAGAGGTCAGAAGTGTCAAATGCAGACTCCTTCTGGAGGCTTTCTGGGAGAGCCTGTTTCCTTGCCTTTGGCAGCCTCTAGAACTTCCTACAGTGTGCAGCTTGTGGCCATGGCCTCCATCTTCGAAGGCGGCACGTGGACTTAGCCTCCATCGTCGAAGGCAGCAGTGCAGCATCCTTTCTCTGACTGTCCCCTCTGCATCTGTCATCACATCACCCTTTCTCTGTGACTCTGATTTTGTTTGTCCTTCTTCCTTCTTATGATTACATCAGCCAGCCCACCCACATAATCTCCCTGTCTCAAGATCTTTAACCCAATCACATCTGCATAGTCCCTGTTACCATGTAAGGTAACCTATTCTGTCAGGTTCTGGGGATTATGTTGCAGACATCTGTGGAAGGCCATTATTTGGCCTACCACAGTAGTCATAGTAATTGTTCTTAGGGCCTCTAATTTGGGCTAGTCACTACACTTTAAAAGGAAAAAAGAAACTTCTTCCTCTTTGAACAAATAATGCAAAGCGCTTCAGAGGTCCAGAATTATGTATTGATGCACTGAAGAAATATATACAACTGTTACTTTCTCTTTCTTTTTCTTTTTCTTTTTTTTTTTTTTTCTTCCATTCCAGATCCTGGGTGTTTGGCTGACCTACAGATACAGGAACCAGAAAGATCCTCGTGCTAATCCTAGTGCATTCCTTTGATGCGAAAACAAGGAACATCTTTCATATTCTGATCTTGTTCACTTTCTCTAACTTAAAGTTCAGCTAATTTGCCTGTTTAAGGAAGCAGTATCTGAAAAGTTACATTATTGACAGTGGAATTATATATTTTTTATTCTTACGTTTCTCTAAATGTTTTCCTTTTCCATTGCTGAAAAAAATTAGATACTCGTGGTCTCCTCTGAACCTCAGTGGTACCTGTAATCTACTGTATTCACAGTGTCTGGCACTGTCCACTGTGGCCTTTCTTAGCATTTTTACCTGCAGAAGAACTTTGTATGGCACGATTGTGTTGATCATATTGTAAATCTAAATATACATCTCACTGGAATAATTAATTGTATGTAGCACTGTGCTGTGTAGATAGTTCCTACTGGAAAGAAGAGTTGACATTTATTACAGCCAGAAAGGGTGAAATTCTGTTAGGTTAAATTCAGTAAGGGAAATCCAAATTCCCCCATTTTTTTTTTTTTTTTGTCTTTTTAGGAAAGCTGTATTGTGAAAATTGTTAACATAAAAGTGATAATTTAGTTCCAGTAGTCTTTTATGATTACACTAATGTAGCCTAGAAATAGCTATGTCTTTAGGAACGTGTGGTTTAGTTTTTGATTCTTATAGGTAAGTACAAAGGAGAAATGGTCTCATGAATGTTCTGATGTGTAACATTTGCTTCAGGTTTCGAGATGTAATGAGTTTGGGAAATTGAGAAAGTCTAGCTATGTAACCTTCTTATTCTTTTATAATAATTTGAAGTCCAAAAGACTGCATTTTTAAACAAGTTACTATTACTGCATTGGCCCATGTAGCAAAAAGATATTTGATTATCTTACAAATTGTTAAATACCTTTTTCATGAATTTTCTCAGTATTGTGACAGCAACTCGTCAAATCCAAGCATATTTGAATGTGAGCTCCCATAATTTGAATTTGAAATAGTATTGTGGTTCTGTAGATTATGTTAAAAAATTAAAGAATGGAAACCTTTCTTTGTGTGTGAATGTTTCAATTAAATTAATGGAAGAATTGCTAAATGAATTCAGTGAAATGGAATTCTTTTCTTTATTGCTTTATTCACTCTGACCGACAGTCCAGTCCTGCCATTGTAGTGTATCATCTAGCCATGGAAATGAACTCCCAGCATTGATGTCTACTGGTAGTCCTCCCCACATTCTTTCTTGAAATGTTTCAGTGTTTAATATTTTCTCCACAGTGAGAATTCTCCATAGCGTTTTTTTAAAAAGAGAAGTCATTCGTATTTATTTGTGGAAAATATGTAAGTTCCTTCATGTTATTGACAGTTCATAAGTTCTTGCATTCTATGTGCTATATAGTCTTTTATTGGTAATTGTCACAGCGATGGGTTTTAGGCCAAGAAAGGGGGCAAATGGTCGATATATAGAATTTTACAGCATTTGGTGGTGGTGTCACCTCTATGACTCTGGAAGACCGGCTGATCTTACAAGAAAACCAAATTGTGCAGTTCCCATGGTACTGTCAGGAAGGAAAAATAGTTGTCTCTTTGCTCTTCTGAGTTCTTGTCTTAGACCATGTGTAAGAAAAGTCAGATCAACAAGGGAAAAACAGGTTTATTAACATGAATATCTTATGTATACATAGGAAATACCCCCGAAAGCTGAGAAACTCCCCATGATAGCCCAAGACATCATCTTAAATACTGTCTTTAGCTAAAGACTAAAGAAGGGTGTGTGTTGGGAGGTGGAAATTGGAGGGAAGGATAGTTACAGGGGTTAACAGGAAAAGCACTGTAAACAAAGGCACGTCTTGTAAAATGGGTTTTGGTCAGTGACTTCTACATTGCTACCTTTCTTGTGATTTAGAGTCATTCTCTTCCTGGTGCAGAGAAGGAGACACCTTTACATATAGGGATTTCCTTTATAAATGTAAATTTTCCTTAAAGAAGGATTAACCTCTACTCTCATTGCAGAACTGCTCCTGTGTCCTCTTTTTTTCAAGAATAATCAGCTCAAGGGGTGCCTGGGTGGCTCGGTTGAGCGTCTGACTTCAGCTCAGGTCATGATCTCATGGTTCAAGGCCTACATTGGGCTATCTGCTGTCTGCACAGATCCAAAGATCGTCTCTCTCTCTCTCTCTCTCTCTCTCTGTCTCTCTCTCTCTGCCCCTCTCCTGCTCATGCTTTCTCTCAAAAATAAACATTAAAAAAATAATCAGCTCAAAATAATCTTTATGTCAAAGAGTGGCATAGTCTGCTCTCCTTCAATGCCACATTGAGCCCTGGGCAACCGTAACATTGTTCCTACTTATCCCATAAGATGAGATTGGAAGTGATGCATGAAGCAAGTGAGATTTTTGAACACTGTCTTTACTTTAAGGCATTTTGTATTTTCCTCGTTTGCTTTGTTAAATTTGGAAGTTCCCTTGAGATTCTGGTATCTCTTGATGTAATACTTTTCTTGGTACAAAATGATTATATGTGGAAAGGGCTCTTCCATAGCCCTGTTTGCGCTCTAATTGCAGTGACTTTATTTGGGTCAACCCAATTACGAATCAGGGCCTGGGAAGCATGAATCTTTAGGGCTACTAAACTATAGCATTCTAAGAGTGGGTGGTAGCTAATGATTAACCATTCAAGAAATAATACATTCTCAAGTACCAAGAGCAGCCTTGTTAGATTAATCTGGGCCTGCTGTTCCCTTGGGCAGATCTGAAGGTGATGGATTGTCTAGCCTCTTCTGGGAGGTCTCCTGTGGATCTTTGTTTGTGTTCTGCAGGCAGAGATAAAGCTCCCATTGCACACTTTATTATAAACCCACTGGAAAGGCCTCTGAATGGGTCTATCCTGAAGCCCAAATGGCCACTAATGCAGCTACAGAAGTCAGGCTGATCCCAGCATTACAGGAGGGCCACTGCCTACGTGCACAGAGATGTTGCCACAAACACACGGCATCAGAGGAGGGTGAATTTCAGATCAGGGTCAGTCCTTGAGTTACGACAAACGGCTGTAATGCACACTCAAGACTCTAGAGCTCCTCTCTTCTAAACCTAACATTTATTTTTAAAAAGAAGCTACACTTGTTTTTTAAATTTCTTTTTTTCTATTTACATATTCCATTAAGAGGAATATTTATTTCTTAGAACATTTGCCCTGTCAACCTCGATATGAAGGGTGAAATTTTAGTTAATATTATGCTAATACAAGGGAAAAATGTGAGGCTATAATTCCTAAAATCAGAGTTCATGTAGCATACATTCATCTCAGATGCTCTGTGATCTAAACAGTGACTTTGGTATGAAAACCAGTTCTGCATGTTCAGCCTAACTAATATGCTACTGAGTACAACCGTGCAAAGAAAAGAAAAGAATCCAGAATAGTGGCTTAAAATCTTAGTTCCCTTAAGCCAAAAACCTTCTCCTACCTTTTTTTTTTTAATATTTGTTTATCCCTGTTTTAGGTTATGCGTCCTTTTGAAAATGCACTGAGTAAATGTATGAAACGATTTCACCTCATAGCTGGTATTGCACAAATTAGAATCACATTTTTACACCGTATTTTGTGAGAGAAAAACACTTTCAGACATTGTGATTGTACAAATAGGATCATTCACATGTCAATTTTATTATTAGAGTTGACAATAAAGTTAAGTACCGCGTTTTTCAGGTTTCTGGAAATTCCAGGGGATTTGTGTGGAGTTGCTATGCACTTGTTATGCTTGGGGCTAGCAGTTAATTTTCCACCTGACAATGCCAAATGTAATTAGAGTGTGTGTTATTGGTCAATGCTTTCTGAACAGTTTTAAGGGAGCAACCCAGTAATGCCCTTTACCCCACGCCTCCATTCAACCCCAGAGAGAGAGAGAGAGAGAAGAGAACAGAGGTCTTCTTGTTTGTCGTGATCACAACCGGGCAATTGTAGTCACGGAAATACCTCTGGAGATAGTGGGCAAGGGGGAAAATCAGACTCCTGTACCATGTGCCAGGCTACTTCTCATCCGTCTCCTCAGGAAAATCAGCTTTTGGAATTCATTTTCAAATGAGGGCCGGAGGGCGTTGCTTGGAGTTAGAATATATGGCAAACAATGGACTGTGATACCACTTGGAGGGTGAAACCACCTTTGCTTACTTTCAAGTTCTTGCGTTTTACAGTTTAGGAGGTCACAACTTGACGAGTGGCTTTTTCAAAGGTTAGGCTCATTTTACTTGGACTTTGAACTCTGACTCATTGGTGAGTGACTGAAGAAAGTTCTGTTCTTGACACAGAGCATGTTTTAAATTCTCCGCCAGCTCCTGTGCTCACCAGTGATTGCTAAATATAAGGACCTTAGAAGCTACTTAGGATTACTGACTGCATGAAACACACAAAAAACCAAAACAGAGCTAAGCAGTCATAGATGATCATTTGAAGCCTGCAGCTCTTAAGCAGGTGAAAATGGTTTAACCAGGCATGTTGAACATCCGTGTAAATGACTCACAGGTGATTTATGTTACCAAATTTTTTCCTAAATTACTTTCTCTTTTTCCACCTAAGCCATGGGGCCGCCAATAAAACTGAGAAAATATATATATATTTTTAGTGTGGTAAAATACACATAGCATAAAATGTATCATTTTTAACCATTTGTAAGTGTATAATTAAGTGACAGTAAGTACATTCACATTGTTCTACAACCATCACCATGAGCTTTTTCTCCCCCCCCCCTCCCCCCCGCCTTTTTTAATCTGGTCTAGTTAGTTAACATACAGTGCAATATTGGTTTCAGGAGTAGCATTTGGTGACTCGTCCCTTACATGCAACACCCAGTGCTCATCACAAGTGCCCTCCTTAGTACTCATCACCCATCTAACCCATCCCCCACCTCCCTCCCTCCATCAGCCCTCAGTCTCTTGTGGTTTCCATCTTTTCTCTTTCTCCCCCTCCCATACATTTATCTGTTTTCTGAAATTCCACACCTGAGTGAAATCATATGGTATTTGTCTTTCTCTGATTGACTTATTTTGCTTAACATAATACATTCTAGCTCCATCCACATCATTGCAAATGGCAAGACTTCATTCTTTTTTGATGGCTGAGTAATATTGCATTGTGTATATATATACTTCATCTTCTGTATACATTTATCAGTTGATGGACATTTGGGTTCTCTCTATAGTTTGGCTGTTGCTGATAATGCTGCCATAAACATTGGGGTGCATGTAATCCTTCAAATCTGTTTTTTTTTTTTTTTTTTTTGTATCCTTTGGGTAAATACCTAATAGTGCAATTGCTGGGTAGGGTAGTTCTACTTTTAGTTTTTTGAGGAACCTCCATATTGTTCTCCAGAGTGGCTGCAAACTAGTTTGCATTCTCAACAACGGTGCAAGAGGGTTCTCATTTCTCTGCATCCTCACCAACACCTGTTGTTTTTCTTCTGTTGTTAATTTTAGCCATTTTGACAGGTGTGAGGTTGAATCTCATCATGGTTTTGATTTGTATTTCCTTGAAGATGAGCCATGCTGAGCATCTTTTCATGTGTCTCTTAGCCATCCGGACGTCTTCTTTGGAAAAGTGTCTATGCACCATGAGCTTTTTCATCTTCCCAAGTTCACAGTGCACACCTGGTAAACAATAACACCTGCCTCACCCATTCCCCTTAGCCTTCAGCCCCTGGCGACTACCATGCTCCTTGCTGTGTTGGTGAATCTGACTATCCAGACACCTCATGTAAGTGGAAACAACGTATTTGTCCTTTTGTGACTGACTTATTTATTCACTTAGCATAGTGTTTTCAAGGTTAATCCATGTTGTAGTATTTGTCACAATTTTTTTTTTCCTTTTTAAGGCTGCATAGCATTCCATTGTATGTGTTTATCGCATTTTGTTTATCCATCCATCCACCGATGGACATTTGGGTGGCTTCCTCCTCCTGACTATGTGACAAATGCTGCTATGAACATCAGTACACAGATAGCTTTTCCCTGCTTTCAGGTGTTTGGGGGACATACTCAGAAGTGGATTTACTGGATTATATGGTAATTTTGGGTTTAATTTTGTAAGGAACAGCCGTATATATATATATTTTATAGTGGCTGCGCCATTTTATGTTGACAGTGTGCTACCAACCTTTTTATTCAGCTGTTTGAAATAATACTCCCTTGACCTACAGCATTCTTCCAATTCTGTGTAGTTAGGTTGTCAACATATGCTTTCGCTTAAATTTATTTGAACACAAAGGAAAGATCGGGAGATGGCAAGAAAGGGTTTGTTAGAACAGGCTTTGCTGATGTTTCCATATGCTTAAAGCAAAAGTTTGTGTGTTTGCATCTTCTCTTTCTAACCTGTGTGTGCACACACTTCCTGCTTTTGCCATTACAGCACATATTCTTAAATTCGTTTTCACTTATCCTTTTGTTTCTTCATAGTGTTTATTTTTATAGATGACAACATAGTGCCCTGTGAGTTCATAAACTATGTAACCATTATATTTCCAGGTTGCCTTTTTTTAAAAGTATGTTTAAATAATGTTGCCATTGGCATCTTCACAGAACTCTGTTTTTCTTGAATGATTTTGAGAGATCAAATGTATCATAAGGCTAGTTCTTAGCATTTCTTGAGGGTATGTTCAAGGGTGCAGATGTTCTTTGAATGACCTTTTCACTGAATTAGTGCTCTGATGGAGAAAGCTGTCTGCTAGAGGCTTTCTCTGAGAGGGTTAAATTGTGCAATATCTAACTAAAATTGAATTCTTAAAGTGTGTATAAGGAGTTCCCCACCAGGGTGGGGAGGGGTTGTCTTCAGTTAGGTGCCCAATCTTCTTGGGATGCCTTTGTACATATTCTTTTACACTAACACATATTCTGTTTTGGTGCTTCTGTTGACTAAGCTCATGACTATTTTTAGGCACCCAGTGACAAACTACATAATGAGGTGAGGTGATAACTTTGACTGTCTTTGGTCTTCATTGCTCCAGTGAAGTTTGTCTTGTCTCCTCTTTGAACATTTTGTGTGTCCAGAAGTCCTATTTGGTGAATGAATTAAATAGCTTTTCTCTGAAGGACTAAGTTGGGGGAAGAAATAACATTGAACACCCCCAAAAGGATTTATTTTTTAAAAAAAATCATGGCTGACTATGGTAGTATGCAAGATTGTTTTCATACATATATACTTCAAATTTAAAAAAAGTAACTGTTGTAACAATAACCCTGATCTAATTAATCAGTGTGTCCATCTGTGTTCCTGCATTCTCCAAAGTCTTCTAGGATCTTCTTAAGTCTCAAGGCCTGACACAGAAGGAAAAGCTTGCACATGTTGCTTTTTCTCTACAATTCAGTCTTCAGCAATTTGAGAGCTTTCTTCATGTTGTCAAGCACTAATGGGGGAAAAGGTTGCCACAGTCAAGATGCCACCAGCAATTGTGTTGATAGATCTAGTAAACCCCTAAACTTGGGTACTTTATTCATTGTCTAAATGGGGTTCTATTTCATGATAGGGTGAAGAGTTGGTAATTTTATTATGAAATTTTTTCCCCAAAAGTATGTGAATGGCTTTTATTTTCATTCCAGTTCTCTTCCAATATTTATTACATGCCTTTTCTACAAAGCACTGTGATATTACCTATGCAGGATACCTGCCTTTAAGGAGTCCAAAGTCTTATTAAGATATATGCTCTTATCTCGAGAATGTCCAGGGCTTGGAATGTGCTTCCCTGGTCCTCCCGGCACCCACCAGAGGCATTGCCAATGGACCATGATAATCTTTGCTGCTGCCCAGATGCAGCTTCACTGTCTTTCTCAGCGTAATATTTTGGGTCAATGCCGCTCAATAGACATTACTGTGATGATGAAAAATATCCAGTGCCGGTGCACTGAGTACTTAAACTGTGGTTAGTGTGCCAGAGGAATTGAATTTTGAATTTTAATTAATTGACTGTTGAAGTGCTATGTGTAGCTCATGGCTCACATATTGGGCGATATAGTTCTACGCGGCCACTAGTCATTGAGCAGAATTGGTTCTTGGGGTAAAGTCCAACTTTCTTCCCAGAAGGACTAATTAGATGTGACAACTAGGTACAGTCTCCCACTGAGGTGCTTTATCTGCACTGTCTTGTCTTTCCATTTTATGGCAAATCCAGGCAAAGTGAGAATCTTTCCAACTACTGGGAGCCGTCTTTCCTTCTGATCTTTAAAATTAAACTTAAACTCAATGTCAACAAACTGGACTACGTTATTTCATTTTCATCTTTTGGAAAAACTACATAAGGCATGCAGATTACCACTATTACTATTGTAATAAAACAATTACTACTGCATTTATTCTTTGGTAGGAGTTATGGGATAGACTGCCTAAGGGAAAGTTGAAAAGCAGGTAATGTGGTCACAGAATCCTCCAAGAGAAAAGGACACCTAATCTAAATAGTCTTTCATTGAGATTTAAAATAAATGAGATCTAGGTGAGTATGATTTGCACAAGGCTAGTTAGGGTCAAACTGATTCTCCTCACTAGAGCTCTACTCCTAGAGCAACAGTAATAGGTATGTTCACAGGAGGTAACACTTACAGAGCGCTACATCTGAAGGTTCGTAAGCGTAGAGACGATTCGAGTATCTTCCAGTGATGTCAGCTCTAACTGTCAGGGATGGGTCTACAAAGAAAAACCAAACAGGAATGAAGTCTCTGTTTTCAAGTAAGCTCTGCTGTGTGAGGAAGCCTATGTGTTTGTCTGTGGCCCACGCAAGGAACACAGCGTGTGATCTGTCTCACGGAGTTCCATGCCATCCACTCTGCATCCCTGCCAGTGGCTGCAGTCCCCCAACCAGGGCCCGGAGTATTTGACAGCTGTGGAATGCTATTTGTGGGAAAGGTTATGAACCCTGCTGTCCTATCTATAGCAACTCGAAAACAGAGTAATACATACTTTCAGGGTGGTGTTTGGTGCTTTGGTGGAAACATTGGCATTCCCTACTAAAGAATTATTTTAAACTTTTGAAACGCTTATGTGGTAATTGCAGTGTGTTACCAAGAGCAACCTAGATAATTAGAAACCCACATCCAATGCTAGTTTTCAGAACCCAAGGTTGTTTTTAATCAAGTAAAGAATGCCAACCTGTAAGAGAAGCAAAGTTCAAATAAGCATGTAGTTCCCCTGTTTTTTTTACTTTATTGTTATCTGGATGCATTTGAAAAATAAAGACTTAAGAGTCTTCCCTCATGCATACATATGTCCCTATAGGTTTAAGTCCATTTTTCCATGTTTTGTATTTAACTTGAAGCTTTCAAGTTAACGTTTCACTTAATGAGAAAAAAAGGTATTTTAACAATAAGGTGTATCAAAAAGGGTGATACTAGGGTCTACACACGTCTAGGCACCTTGTCTTGCAAGAGAAGATTGAAGGAGCTTAAGGTACATGTCCTGAAAATAAGATGAAGAGGTCCTGTGAGAACCAGACGCTTGTATGCAGAGTCTGTTGCTGGTACTTAAGTGGGCAATCTTTCATTTCAGAATGTTGGAATGGTACCAACTGACATTAATTACAGAAAGCAGACATCTATTTGTTCAACAAAGACTTAAAACCTATTATACTTCTGCTACGTGCACAGGATACAAACACACGGTCTACTCTTTGTAATAAATTAACATAAGAAAAGCTTTTTAACAACCATTGGCTCACAAGCCATGGCCTGCACCCTGGAACCACTAAGAGAGCTTTAAGAAATACCTCCAGCCTCCCCCTACCCCCCCATGCCTTCCCCTGCGCAAGATTCTGATTTAATGGGTTTGAGATGTGGCTGGGCAGCTTGATAGCTTGAGTTTTAAAATCTTCTAGGTGATTCTAATATGCAGGCAGTGTGGAAACTCCTGAGCTGGAAGAGCAAGCAAGCTGCCTGAGGTGGGTTTTTTGGAAGGCATTGAATGTGGGTTAAAATGCCCTTACACAGGGATACTATGAAAAGAACTCCTGCACAGAATGTAACTGGGTGACCTATAAAGTCCCGGTTTAAGGGCTCTCAGTTTTCTAAATCCTAACAAAATGGAATCTGTACTATTAGCTCCAGTTCAGCTTTTTTCCTTTATATCTCTCACTTGTTCCTCTTCCCTGTTAATGTGTCTTTAGTGAGTTAGATGGTCCAATAGTGAGTTAGAGCTCAGTGAGCGTGGGCTCTGCCATGGGGTGGATTTATTTATACAGTGTCCTTAAATCACTCTGACTTGGTTCAAAGCCACTCCCAACTCATTTGTTCAGTCGTTTAACAAATATTTATTGCCAGCCTACCAGAGGGTCATTCTGCAAATAGGAGGGTGAGAAGAAACAGACACAGTACCTGCCCCCAAGAGCTGTGGTCCTGTGGGGGAAAATATATACTAAACAATCACCCACTAAATGCAAACTTATCACTGAGGTAAGTGTGTCTCTTGAGAGGAACATGATGTCACAAGAGCACATAGTGGGGATTGTGCCAGGTCAGCGAACGACAGGGATGACTGGGGAGTTAACTCGGTGATGGGGGAAGTGCATGGGGGAAGCAGGAAGACCTTTCCAGCAGACAGAACAGCACCTGAAAAGTACCGGTGGCTGGAAGGAGCATGACTCCTCTGATTTCTTTTATTCCAGTGCATCTTCCTCACTTTCCTCCAAATAATTATCAAAAATGTCAGAATGAAAAATCCAACATACGAATTGGAAGTTTGCCAGATGAAAAATAAGTATTTACAGGCCTGATGTATTCAGGAAAATGGGCAATGCATTTAAAGAATTAATGGGAATGCTTCCTTTTCAGATGTATTTGTGACAGGACATGATAAGTTAATGTTAGCAGATGAGAAACAGACGAGGAAATAGGTAGAAGCTTGAATTTTCTAATGAAAATAGGTTGAAAAGTGTAAAGGAATGTCATACCCCTTGTTAGGGCATGACAATGGCAATGGCCATGACTGAATAGCAGATGGGGAGGGGGAGTCAACAAGAGATACTGCAGCACGTGGGAAATGACAGGTGTGCTTAATCTCACTGTCACTTTTACTTACCAACAAACATGATTCTGGGGACATACTGGCCATCAGGAGAAAGGTGTTTATCAGTTGTTTCATACTAAGATTAAAAGAAAAGACAGCTTTTAGTTGGTCTGTTCTTTAGTTGTTTTCATACTTGTTAATCCAGAAATGTGCCCGTTACAGGGCTAGGCATCTTGAGATACTCTAAGGCACATCTCTTCCACAGAGAGTTTATAATACACATGGGGAGGCAGGTTATACACATGAAATAATAAATAAGATAGAACAGACTATAATTCAAAACCTGATGTAGAGGACTGAATGATAGGATCAAGAGGAAAAACATTCAAGAAGTGAGAATATGGAGGGAGTTTTAATGTTTGGGAAGACATGTTGGGTGAAATAGGAAATAGAATAATGAAAGAAACAGAAGTCACATTTAGAGAAATTACAGAAACAAACAGGCTTGTCTTATAGCACTTACCTTTAAGGAATGCACTGTCAATTGAGAGATACAGGTAGGAAAATGAATATCGAGGATCCAGTTGGTGAAGTGTTACGATGGAGGCTGTTCAGGTGAAGTGGGTGACCAGAACAGGACATTTAGCCCCATGGGCAAGTTTTACTAAGACTTTCTGAAGTGAGTAGGGAGGAGGCTTAAAAAATGAACAGGAGTCGGTTACGTGGAAAATGAGGTCACTGCAGACAGTGGGGAATGACTGCACAAAGGTAGAAGAAAGGCACAGCACTTTCTGGTCTGACTATGTGTTTTGGGAGGATTGAAATATAGGGGATGCATGAGGTATTGGCGAGAGAAGATGCTAGAGAGCTGCTTCTGGGGCTGGCTCTTGAGCAGTCTTTCACACTATGCCAGTGTTTGCATTTGTTCATGAGTAGACAAGAACATCTGGAGAGATTTAGAAGAAGTGCCATAACCCCAGTTTGGTTTTCGGAATCGTTACCCTGATGGCCATGTGGGACTAGCTGGGACTTATTTTGTAGGCACAGAGCCATTTAGCAATGCTATAGTCAACTAGGCGGAGAAAAATTGTGACACTAAATAGTAGTCCTCACTCTACAGGGAAATGACCAATAGCAAGAATATGTAGCAGTTAGACCACAGGGTTTCTTGACTGCTGAAGGTGAGTAGGAGATTGCCATCTAGAGTAACACTTACAGTGAAACAGGGAATAATGAAAGAAGAGCTCCTTGAAAATCTTGAACCAAGCTGATAAATTCAGCATTGGACCTGTTGAATTGAAACTTAACTAATGCAATATCTGGACCACGATTGCACACACAAGTTGGAAATTGTCGCGTGTTTGGATGAGATGTGGGGATTACCAGTGTGTGGGCATTGGTTAAAGACAGCTGTAGATGAAGTTGTCCATAGAGAATATAAAATATGAAAAAGACAAGTATGTCAAGTAGAGATTCACCAAGTCACTAATACTGAAAGTTAGAAAGAGGAAAGTGAGCCCGTGGAAGAGTGCTGAGGAAGATGAGAATGTTCTTTTTTTTTTTTAATGTTTATTTATTTTTGAGATGGGGGGGAGAGAGAGAGAGAGAGAGAGAGAGAACGAGCAGGGGAGGGGCAGAGAAAGACAGAGACACAGAATCTAAAGCAGGCTCCAGGCTCTGAGTTGTCAGCACAGAACCTGACATGGGGCTCGAACCCGTGGACCATGAGATCATGGCCTGAGCTGAAGTCAGATGCTTAACCAACTGAGCCACCCAGGCGCCCCAAGAATGCTCTTTGAAGAAGCCAACCTATGTCAACTTGGAAAGAAGGGGGAGAGAGAGAGAGAGAACTTGCAGTAGAAAGAACTTGCAGACAGAAAGCCTGACCAACAGGAGGGGTGTTGATGGTGAAGGAAAGTGGGAATGAGGGGAAGCTATTTTGCATGTGCAGTGATTTCATTTAGACCACCAGGAAACTGTCTCTCCCAGGGAGAGAGGAGACAAGGACTAAGAAGGACTGCAGGCAAAGGGGCACAGGAAGAGACTTGCGAAGACAAAAACCTTCCAATTATTATAGCCACAGAGAAAATCCTGACCACAAGAGCACATTTTTCAGACAAGCTAAAATTATTAATCACTAAATAAAAGCATATGCATGCGAGATAGATTATTAATGAACTATGTTTCTCTCTCTCTCTCTCTCTCTCTCTCTCTCTCTAATCTGTGAGAGGAGACATTTGGAACAGACCCCAGTCCGTGCCGTGTGGCTAGAATGCATAGGAAAAGATGGATTGTCGATTTCCAATAATGAGTCATGGAGGAATGTCAGCAATGAAAAAAGTGAACTTACAACTAGATTGAGGAGGACGAACTGCTCTGCCAATTTCTGGATTTCTTTATTTTCAGCAAACACTTTCTTTAAAGCTAGAATACAAAGAAGAATCACTAAGTATCCATCTCATCAGTGGCTGAAAGCATTGCTTTCTATTGTATTTTAAGTTGAACTGTACTTTTATTATTTTTTTTAATTTAAAACGTGTATTTATTTGAGACACACACACACACACACACACACACACACACACACACACACACAGAAGGGGAGGTGCAGAGAGAGAGAATCCCAACCGGGCTTCGTGCTGTCAGCGCTGAGCCTGATGGAGGGCTCAAACTCACAAAGTGTGAGATCATGACCTGAGCTGAAATCAAGAGTTAGATGCTTAACTGACTGAACCACTCAGGCGCCCCTGGAGTTACTTTAAAATAGGTTCTTACTACATAAGATGTTATGTTTTATTCAACTATGCTAGGTGCTAAGGATATAAAGATGAATGACCTGAACCTTGGCCCTAAAGCTAAAAGCCTATAAAGGAAATTATATTTAGAAGAACAAATTACCTTGACTGTGTGGACATTCATCCAAGTGATGAATAATCATTAAGGGTTTGTTGCTGTAAGAGACAAAGAGCGATTGGGTAATTTTTAATGAGTAAGATTTCATGTACAGCTATGTATCACTAGGTGGCGCACTTGCGAGCTTTAGGAGATCTCTGTAACCCTTCTCTTTACCTTGTCTTGGATTTGTATAAAGCTTCTTCGTATGTCTGAGTCCAGATGAGTTGGTCACCCCAACCTAGAACAAAATGAACCAGTATATTTAAAGCTATTATAATTTCAGACTAAAAATGTTGAAAAGCAATGGTGAAGACTGGGATAAATATACAAAGCAGAAACATTGATAAACTTTGATGAATTTAGAAGAAACACATGCAAAAATATGTTTGGCACACAAGTCTCAGCTTCTCAATTAAGTGGCATTGGAAGCCGACCGGAAGCTCTCTCCTACCTCTGGAGAGGGTCTGGGGCAGTTTGGGTGCCGAGTCCTTTGTGTCCTTCTTAGCTCCTGATTTGACTGTGATATCTTTGGCCAGTGTGTAAGAGAGGGCGACAAGGAGCAAGAATGCTGACACTGAGATCTTCTCCATGGCAAATCTGATGTGGAAATAAGCAAAATATCAGTAAAACAAAAGGGAACAAGCAGCTTTAAAACCTTCAGACTGCATCATGGCCATGGGATACAAAGGAATTGAGGCTTAGCTGGTATGAAAAACTACCTTCCACATAATTTTCCTAAGAATACATAGTGTGAATATCTATTGACTTTTCTACTAACAGGCGTACAGCCATATGTGTGTGTGTGTGTGTGTGTGTGTGTGTGTGTGTTTGTGTGTGTGTGTGTATACTGATGTAGATCTCCATAGAAACCTACAGTATAGAAATAGGTATATAGATATTTTTTAAGAAAATAGATAGATGTATATACTCTTATAGCTAAAGGAGTTTACATTTAAGCTTTATATTTTGAAATTTTGAGTACTGGACGGCACCCTAGGGGCTACTCCTCCATTCCCACTACCCATGCCTGATGTTATAGATGAAGAGTCTGAAATTCAGAGAGTTGAAAGCTTAGGAGGTCTTATGGATCTTTCCATCTTGCAGGGCTGGCTCCCATTTTCCCATCCTGAAACAAGGGCCCTAAACATACACACATCTCCAGCCTTCTGGTAAAATGGGGGCATTGCCGTTAAAGAGTAAGATCTAAGTAAAACGAATCCTTATTTAAATTAAAACCTGCCAACTTTGTTGCTTCACTGAAAACTTGTACCCACATAACTCCCTAGTGTAACATTTACTCAAATTCCATTTTTAGTTCTGAATTGACTAAAATATGTCGATGCAAGTTCAGTCTACTGAGACAGTTCTTCGACTCTCTCCATGGGTCTGTATCAGTAGGTGACTGTGGGCATGTCTTTCAGTGCACAAAATATTCTATGGGACTCATAATACAGAGAACCAACCCATGGGTATCTCTTTGTTAATTTTTTTTCCCTTCCTGTATTTCACAGTTAATTCTTTGGGAAAGCTTCACTACTACAAAGCAGATGCCTATAAGTAGGAAAGTGAACGGTAAGATGAGATCTATGAGTGAGGGAGGGAGAGAGCTAGCTAGTAAAGAGAGTTGCATTAGCAAGTTGCTGTGGTTATTGATCACATGCAGAATCGGGGATGGGGTTCCAGGAAGGACAAAGACTGAAATTGCTTAAACATATCTCACTAATATTGGTGTAGGTCTGAATAAATTCTGCAGAGGAAACAGGATGGGTTATCAATGGTTAGTATTTTTAAGCTGGGGGTGGGGGGGGCCTTTCTCATGTTCTGATAGCTTGAGTGGAAATTGTTGTTGAGCATTAGCTGTTTTCGAAAAAAAAAGCATTGCTAAGTTACCAAATCCAGATGATGGCTTGGATTAAACTGACCAGTTGCTATCCAAACCATCACAGGTAGCCACAAATGTCTAACTCAAAAAAGACAAACAAAAAGCAAGGATACGCTTCCTTCATTTTCTACACAGATAGCCAACAATTCCCAGCCTTCTTAGTACAAAGACATCTTTTTAACACCAAGAAAAAAATAAAACAAAACAGAACTTTGACATGAGAATAATTGTACTTTTTAGATGTTAGTTGGTTCATAACAAATAATTACTTTGTGGCAAATAATTACTTTATCAACAAACATTTGATTTTGTATTTTACTTATAGCAACAGCACCTCTTTATGTTAGAAAAAATAATCACGAACTGGTAGTGAGACGTTTTATCTATTTTGCTCACCGGCTGTTCTTGTTGCCTGACTGTCAGGACCCCTTGTAATAGCTGCACAGCTTACCGGCTGGAACTGCTGACATAATACATGCATTTTATGGCAGGGTGACCCATTGAAGCCTAATGTCACTCCTGCTTTATAAATACACCGCTGTGGGCTCACTACTGACATTCATTCTACTGAAGTTTCATACGAAGTGGACTCTGCCTGCAAGTTTCCTGCATAAACCACCTCAAAACAGAATGCCAGGGCGCCTGGGTGGCTCAGTCAGTTAAGCCCCTGACTCTTGATTTCAGCTCAGGTCATGATCTTAGGGCCGTGATATCAAGCCCCTTATTGGGCTGTTTGCGGGGCATGGAACCTGCTTAACATTCTCTCTTCCTCTGCCACTGTTCATGCTCCCTCCCCCTCTCTCTCTAAAACAAAAGAAAACAAAACAAAAAAAAATCACAATGCTAACCATAGAAAATGATGAGAATTTGGATACAAACACACACTCTATGAAACGGTGGCTGTATGTCCGTCCTCTTATCTTTAGCAAGGAATGAACTTGCAGGAAGTTTCAGTGTCCCTGTTCGTAAATGCTTCAGGAAAGCCAGCCCATCTCTTTTCTTGTAGCCCATCCCATGAATTTCAAGATTGAAGGTGCAACAAGAATATCTTTACAACAGAGAAAAAGAACCATTTTTCTGATCTGCAGTAATATTCCCACGTGTAGTTCTTAGCAGGCAGTCTGAGCTGAGATTTCGTAGTCCTAGGGAACTGTGCTTTAGCCAGTGGGAAAGAAACAGAGCATTAGATGATGAGCAGTGCATAGTGACAGAAGACCGTAGGCCCTGTCCCAGGCTTGAAAGCTCTTAGAGCTCACCCACTCTTAAACCCCTTGTTTCTAAAAGGAGAAAGCATTACCTTGAAATAGCTCAGAAATGCAGCCCTCCACCAGCTCTGGCCAAGGAAAGGCCCTGGTAAGACTCTGATGGAAATTCCTTCCCCACATCTCATTTCATTGCCCTGGGAACTACCTTGCACTTCTTTCTCTATTGATTCCTGTAACTTTACACGGTAATCAGAGCCCCAAACTCACTCTAGCCAGTGCCCTGCCAACATTATTGTCAGGAGCCTTACCTGGATTTCCCCACCCACTTGTCTGTGTGAGCCAGCTGGCCTCACTGCGGTCCAAACCTCCTAGTGAGCCAGCTCAGCTGAGCCTCTATTTATGCTCCCGAGCACAGCTCAATCCCACCCACTAATCCCGTAAGGACAGGTTGCAAACTCAGAAAGGAACTTTCCTTTTCCCCAGCAATTAGCTCAAGAGTCCCTTGTTTTTAAAAATAGCATCGCAAAGCGTATGCTTTTCAGTGTGCCTGTTTTTAACTGTTTGTGAAAGTCTATTGTTAAAGAGATTTGGAAAGTGGGCAGCGTGCCAAATCCAGGTAAGCTTTAAATGAAGACATTTGATTTGCCTGGAGGCTGATTTGTCTTTACATGATTGGATGGAGTGTGTGGTGTGTAGAATTTTTTTCTCCCCCTTGGGCAGATTGCCTTTTTTGAGTTGAGAACACCCAGGGGTGATTCACAATTCAAACTTCGGCAGTCATTGCACCTGCTACTCTCCATTGTGGGACACATTATTTTCTGCCATACACTTCCTCTTCCTGACGAACAAGATGTACATTCACCATGGCTATGAAAAAATTGCAAATCAAGCATGCATGCACGAAGTATTTCAAAGCTGAGGAAGTCATTGAAAGAAGATACCTAACACTATGGGTTTTTATTAATTACATTGTCGTTGAAAATATTCAACAACTTCCCTCCAAAAAAGTTCAAAAGTGATCCACATATACTCTCATTTAATGGCCAACTTCTCTGCTAGGCATGCAGAAGCCATTTACCTCAGTTTTCAGACCTGGAGCCTCATGTCTGCGACTTCTTTTTTCACTCAAGATTATGTAATTATTCACGAAAGATTTTAAGACTGAACTCAGATTTTATGTAAAACATTTCAATCCTGTGTTTTGTTCATGAAGCTATATGCAATCCTTAAAAGCTCAGAATGGATAAATCTTTAGCAACAGAAAATTAACTAATGGGATACAAGCCCTATGAAAGTAACTTTATAAAATGAGTTAAGATCATAATGTTTCCAAACACCTTCATGTAGATATATTTTTTTTGATAAAACCAAAATTTCCATGGGAAAAATAGTGATTCCCAAAATGCTGAATTTTCTTTCACTTCTAAATGAGTTTACAGAGAGGGGGCACTTGGATGGCTTAGTCGGTTAAGTGTCTGACTTTGGCTCAGGTCATGATCTCCTGGTTCATGAGTTCGAGCCCCGCATCGGGTTCTGTGCTGACAGCTTGGAGCCTGGAGACTGCTTCAGATTCTGTGTCTCCCTCTCTCCCTGCTCTTCTCCCACTCATGCACTCTCTCTCTCTCTCTCTCTCTCAAAAAATGAATAAACATTAAAAAAAAATTTGGGGCACCTGGGTGGCTCAGTCGGTTAAGCGTCCGACTTCGGCTCAGATCATCATCTCACAGTATGTGAGTTCAAGGCCCGCATCAGGTTCTGTGCGGACAGCTCAGAGCCTAGAGCCTGCTTTGGATTCTGTGTCTCCCTCTCTCTCTGCCCCTCCCCTGCTCATGCTCTGTCTCTGTCTCTCTCTCAAAATAAAATAAAAACATTAAAAAAAACCCTAATAAATAAATGAGTTTACAGAGATAATTTCTTTAGATATTCGAAGACAATCATTTGAGTTGAACTTTATTTAAAAAATTTTTTTAATGTTTACTTATTTTTGAGAGGGAGAGAGAGACAGAGCAGAGCATGAGCATGGAGGGGCAGAGAGAGGGGGAGACACAGAATCCGAAGCAGGCTCCAGGCTCTGAGCTGTTAGCACAGAGCCCGACGCGGGGCTTGAACTCACAGACTGTGAGCTCATGACCTGAGCCCAAGTTGGACCCTCAACCGACTGAGCCGCCCAGGTGCCCTGAGCTGAACTTTAAAACTGGAAAGGCTTTTACATAAACCCTTAGTCTATTCAGCTCTTAGAGGATTCAACTCAGCCCCCGTATTGTGCAGATCAAATAGTAAAGATGTTAAAAAAATGAATGACTCTGAAGGTCCCACAACTAGTTTAGGGCATTGTCGGGACCAAAGCCCAGGTGTCATCCAGCGCATCACCTGCTCAGAGTGGACAGTGGGTAGGATTTGGGGTCGCAGGATTTCAGTCTGAATCCTGCATCCTGGTGCATGCTCCCTGGACAATCAGAGCTGGCATTTAACTCCTCTGAAACTTTGGTTCCCTTTCCTATAAAATGGGGGTACTATGGTCGTAGATGACTGTTTTGAGTGTTAGATGAGATTTTAATGAATTAAGAAATGAGAAAGTACCTGGTGTATTAGTTTGCTAGATCTGCTGTAACAAATGACCACAGGCTGGGTGGCTGAGACAACAGAACTCATTGTCTCACAGTTCTGGAGACTGGAAGTCTGAGATCAAGGTATATCAGCAAATTGGGTTTCTTCTGAGGCCTCTCCTTGGCTTCTCGATGCCATCTTCTCCCATCTTCACCCAGCCTTCCCTCTGTACTTGTGTCCTAATTTTGTCTTATAAGGACACCAGTCATCTTTAACTTCATTACCACTATGAAGACCCTATCTCCAAATATGGGCATATTCTGTGGTACTGATGGTTATGATTTCAACATGTGAATTTTGAGGGGATAATTCAGCCCATACACTTGGTGATTAAAAGTGTCTCTGGTTTGTTATAATTCATTGTAATAATATTGTAACTATTTTGCTATACTCCTGTGCCTGCTGTTTTGTCAATAAATACCCAGTATTTGTCGTAGTGACTAAGATACAGCAGGAAGGAAATAATTATTCGAACATATCTTACACACATCGTAATGACTGTGGTATCTTTGGCTCACATATCTGTCTTGGTGTGAAGCAATGAGGGTTTTGTAGATGGTACCAGTTTTTCTTATATGTTATTAAATGTCATTACTTTTTTTTTTTTTTTTTAATTTATCTTTGGGACAGAGAGAGACAGAGCATGAACGGGGGAGGGGCAGAGAGAGAGGGAGACACAGAATCGGAAACAGGCTCCAGGCTCCGAGCCATCAGTCCAGAGCCCGACGCGGGGCTCGAACTCACGGACCGCGAGATCGTGACCTGGCTGAAGCCGGACGCTTAACCGACTGCGCCACCCAGGCGCCCCAATGTCATTACTTTTAATAGCGATGTCCTGTAATCAGTCTTTCAGACTTGCCTGATACTGTAAAGATCTGTTGTTAATAAATAAACATTTTATTAATTTTCTATTTATTTTGAAAGGGAGCGCATGCACACGAGTGAGTGGGGGAGGGACAGAGAGAGAAACGGAGGGAGAGAATCCCAAGCAGGCTCCACGCTGGCAGTGCAGAGCCCAGTGCAGGGCTCGCTCTTAACAACCAGGAGATCATTACCGACACTGAAATCCAGAGTCTGTTGCTTATCCGACAGAGCCACCCAGGTGCCCCTGGAATTCATCCTTAAGAGGAACTGTCCTGTAGTGGTAAAGAGGGCGAGTTGTAGATTCAGACTGGTTTGAGTTCAAATCTACCTTTATGATTATTACATTTTCTACTAACCCCTTCAAATTACTTCAACTTTCTGTACTTCAGTCATCTCATCTGTAAAGTGTGGATAGACAGCAAGACGTGCTCTATATAATCCGTGTAAGATTATGTAAAATAACTGAAGAGAACTGCTTAGAATGGTAAGTAGCACATAGTACGTGTTCAAAAGTATTAGTTATTGTTACAGAAGGTATCACTTGCTTCTCTGTATTATAATCATCGAGGCCTTAGTCCGTTAACTCCATTACATAATATTGAGTGTGTGAACTCCGTGACAGAAGAATCTTTGATTCCTCTTTGATTATAGCCTATGATAGGACTTAAACTTTCAAACCATGTTGTTGGAAAAATGAATTTGTCATCGTAACAACCTCACCAGATATGATTCTTTTAAAAATAAAGAGAATAAATTCAGATGTGTGGCGGTAACTGATCCAATGACATGAAATTGATGAGTAGAGAGATGACTCAAAGCCCTCATAATTGCTGATAATGAATCCAATATTCCTTTCAGTCTACCAAGCTGCCTTCTGATGTTAGGAAGTAAAGAGAGGAAACCGTAATCAAATGTTAACCTTCCCAAATGGAATGATGATGATCTTTGTGTAGAGGAAGATGAAAATAGCTTCATGTCCTCAAGGACTTTGCCTCTGCTGGAGGCTTTTCAAAAATATTCATCTAACCAGCAAACCAGACTGCTGAATAAATAAGCTTTCTCTAAACTCTAGCTTAGAGAAATAGACACATAGCATTAGTGTTTTGACATATAGGATGAGTTGATTGCCATTGCAGTTTTTAATCTTGACATACGATGGGGGCTTTTGTGTACAAAATTAATTGTTTCCCACATCTTGGGGTTTAATTGCTATTCAGTTTATTAAAGGTAAAAATTTCAAGCCTAGCTTTTTCCTAAATCTACAGGTTTAAGACTCAATTTCAGTAAATTAAATTTACCAGATTAAATGTAACCTATGGACTTCAATACATTAAATTAAAAGATCATAAATTGGAACCCCCAGGTGGCTCAGTTGGTTAAGCGTCTGACTTTGATTCAGGTCATGGTCTCACAGCTTGTGAGTTCGAGCCCCACGTCGGGCTCTGTGCTGACAGCTCAGAGCCTGAAGCCTGCTTTGGATTCTGTGTCTCCCTCTCTGCCTACCCCTCCCCTGCTCATGCTCCGTTTCTCTCTGTCTCAAAAATAAATAAACCTTAAAAAAAGTTTAAAAAAATCACAAATTGATATTTTTATTCCAATAGATTAAACTCAATTAATAATTTATTTACAAACTTTGTTAATGAAATTCCCTCAAATGCTTTTAACTCGAGTTCACAAATTTAATACCTGCATAACTAATTCTTTTAAACTTTACTTGTTTTTATGTTTATTTGTTTATTGTGTGTGTGTGTGTGTGTGTGTGTGAGAGAGAATCCCAAGAAGATTCTGCGCTCTCAGTGCAGAGCCTGATGTAGGGCTTGATCCCATGGACCTGTGAGATCACAACCTGAGCCAAAATCAAGAGTCAAACGCTCAACTGACTAAGTCACCCCGGCACCCCAGTTCTCTTAGACTTTTGAAATGCCCCACAGGGCAGATTTGCAGATGTCATTAGCAAAACCTTTCTAAGCACTTTAGCAATTCTTGTAAATATTGTAAATAGAAATTACTGGATAGTAATTTGAGTACTATGAATCATTTAAATATTGCTCATGAACAGTAAATATCATTTTCAAATTAATATTCTAATTTTGGTTTATTTTTAATCAGTCACAGGCTAATATTCAGATTCTTTAAAATATTAGCTTTTCTTCTATCTTACCATCACTTAAATAACAAACACATAAAGGTATTCCAATGCTTTCAAAACTTATTCTTCCATTTCACATAGAAGTCTTGATACTATGAATCTGAGTGAGGAACTTCATCAGTTTTATTCTTACTTCCATTCCTCCTAGGGGTTAGCAAAGAGAGAGCAGATTTACCTCTCACGTGGACAAATGTTTCTGGGACTCAAGTTTGGGACTATGATAGGCATCAAAGGCTGCAACATTGTCACTGACATGTTATATTGAGAGTTGTACAATTAGGTGTGTTTCTCAAGGGCAAGTGTAGAGCAGAAGCCTCAGCACCAAGCCTTGGTCATATTCTTCCATTTAGGAGAGTGAGAAAAATGTGCTTGTAAAGCACACAAAGAAGCAGACAGAAAAGTACGAGGACATCCGAGACGTGCCATGCCCTGAATCCAAGTGTTGCAGGACCCCCAAGCCCTAGTCAACAACCAGCGTCAAATGCAGGTGAGACAGTTCAGGGCTGGAGCAGGGTCCCTATGCATGGGCTTATAAGCATTCGAATGGTTTCCAGAGCTGTCTCTGGAAGAATACTCACACACGGATGATTTTACAGTTATTTCAGAGGGTTCATTTGTACACTGAAAATAATTTCAGGATCCTTTTGCAGGATCCGTACACCCCAGGTTAAAAACTCTTGCTCAAGCATTTGTGTATCTATTAGCCATCGTAAGGAGCCCACAGCTTTAGGATTTTGCATTTGTACTTGTTTTTTAGCACAGTCTAACATTTCTTCCTGGCTATCAGAAATTTTATACCTGGTACTAAACTGGAAGGAATCCTAATCTCATAGGCATTAAAGTCTCTTGTTTGACCTGAATGAAGGTCCAAGTTTGGAAATCCTTTTAGATCATGGTAGAGGTGTGCCTTATTATAGGGAAGAAGAAATAAAAAGCAATTTAAAATGTATCCAGTGTGGGTAAGTGCTTTCCCTATGAACTCTAAAATCTTTTTGAAGATGAGTATTTATAAAGGAAACATTAACATCGTCCTGTTAAATTGAATTGAAAATCAGGAGAATTTGAAGTGAATAACCTCATAAATACTTAGAACCTTCTGTTGAAGTGATATGCTAGTGACGAGTTTGGATAGGCTGGGATCAGGGGTAATTAAAAAAAATACACTAGATGCTGTAGCTACTTTAGCTATATATGAATGAAGGTTTCCTAATACATTAAGGAGACGTGTCCTTAGCAGTTGGAGTCTGACCCTAGAGTCAATATTGTTACATGACAAATACACCTCTGAGGGTGGGGACCTGAACAAGCAAAGATGCTGTCTGAAGCTGTCATTCCTCCTATGCAAGTGACGTTTTTAAAAAGCCTAATCCTACCTTCTGAGATAGTTTTACTATATAGTTTCAGATCCATGAAATTTCTTCTGGTGATTTTTTACCTTTATTCCTTTGAAAGCTATTATACCATTATTTTCATATCCAAAGTGAATACATCGTCATACAGTCACGAGTAGAGTTTTCTATCTTATTATCTAGCCTTCTGTGCACTGACATGACAGGTGTTTTGTAAGGGACAGTGGTAAATGAATACAATATGCAATATGGAAACACAAAAACATTACATGTCAATATCGGCTTGATATATAAAACACATGGTATACTCTATCACATAATACAACACTTCAAAATTAGTGAGGTCTTCTTTAACAAGCAAAAAGCTTATAAATGTTAATATTTTCACTTACAGCAGAAAACACTCTTTACTATTAAAACAAATGGGTTAAAAAAGAAAGTACTATTATACTTATACTTTTCTCACCTTACAGATAGTCGTAAGTAACTTTCTAAAACCTCATTTTTGTGTGTGCCTATAATTGAATATATTTCTTGGAAGATCAAAATAATCCTTCTGTGACTCCAAATTTCCCTTGAGTGTGCTTGTGTGTGTCTTTTATATACCAATTAATTCTGTTATATTGTTTCTCCAAATGGAATAATTGGTTTCAAAATCAGAGTTTGGATAATTGTGAGGTTTTAAAAAAAAAAAACACTTCTATAATGTTGACTTAAAGAAATATGATCACTAATGGCTTTCACAAATTGATCTTTTTGGGACACTTTGCACTATCCAATTTTTATGTTTTATCCTTAAAGTTAAGCACCAATGAAACAGTAACACGTACTCGTGTTCTCAGTATTCTATTTGCCTGTGTTTTCTGTGTGACTCATTCTGTAATAACTTTATTCTCAAAGTCCTCAGTAATCAGTCAGCCCTGAAAGCAAACAGGGAAGAAACTCGTCACATTTACTTTCTTCCTGATTTCTTTAAGACCTCGTCATCATTTCAAGACTAAGTTTTGTGGTGTTCACTACATTGCATTTTTCTCATCTTTTTCCCAATGTAAATATCACATTTGTTCCTTATTTATAGCTTTTTCTACTCTCCACAGTAGGACAAAGTGGGTTCTAATTCAGTCAATATTTAGGATTTAATTTTATTTGTTTATTTATTTATTTATTTAGTGTTTATTTATTTTTGAGACAGAGAGAAATAGAGCATGAGTGGGAGAGGGGCAGAGAGAGAGGGAAACACAGAATCCGAAGCAGGCTCCAGGCTCTGAGCTGTCAGCATAGAGCCTGACGTGGGGCTCAAACCCACGTAAAGATAGTTTAAAGGATTTTGAGTGTCTCCAGAGCCTGAGATCCAGATATTCTTTTTTTTTTTTTTTTTTTTCCTTAAAGAGAGAGAGCAAGTGTGAGCTGGGGAGAGAGGGAGACTTTTTTTTTTTAATCTTTATTTATTATTTTTGAGAGAGAGAGAGAGAGAGAGAGAGAGAGCAGGGGAGGAACAGAGAGAGAGGGAGACACAGAATCCGAAGCAGGCTCCAGGCTCTGAGCTGTCAGCACAGAGCCCGACGCAGGGCTCGAACTCACGAACTGTGAGATCATGACCTGAGCCGAAGTTGGACGCTTAACCGACTAAGCCACCCCAGCACCGCATAGAGAGGGAGACTCTTAAGCAGGCTCCACGCTCAGCACAGAGCCCAATGCAGGGCTCAATCCCAAGACTCTAGGATCATGATTTGAGCTGACATGGAGAGTCAGACGTTCAACCAACTGAGCCACCCAGGTAACCTGAAAGGCAGCTATTCTATAAGGAGGTTTTCATTTGGAATCATTCAGGTCATTTTGTTTAAAATACTAGAATTAGTACAAGGATTTTTTTTTTCAAGCACCAAATTATGTATAGGACATTTTTTTAAAAAAAAATTCGAACAAATACATGGACATCTTTTTACAAGTTAAAGATTATTCTTACCTGATTCATTTCACTAGCCCTACTCAGACTCATTTTATACCGCTCTTAAATGAAAATCTTCACTTCCTCAAAGTAATTGCAAAAGACTTTTAGGTGACATGTCCAAAATTTGTGTCATGTACAGCTCAGATCAGTTTAGAAAACAGGGATTAATGGCTTTCTGAAGATGGACAAAGGAAATAATGCAAAAAAAATCTGTGCAAATGATTGAAATTTCTGAAATAATACATTTTAGTGTATGTCTTAAATTGTTGTTGATAGCTATAGCTATGATCTCTGAAGTTTTATTAAGGTGGTAACACAAACACAGTTTTCTCAAAATGTAATTGACTACTGATCCTATGTTGAATATTCTTTTGATTCTTTTTTTTTTTAATATTTATTTATTTATTTTGAGAGAGAGAGAGAGAGAGAGCATGCCTGTGCAAGAGCAGGGTGGGGGGCAGAGAGAGAGAGGGAGAGAGAGAATCCCAAGCAGGCTCCACGCCTTTAGTGCAGAGCCATACATGAGGCTCAGACATGGGGCTCAGTCTCACAAACCATGAGGTCATGACATGACCTGCCGAAATCTAGAGCTGGTTGCTTAAGCCACTGAGCCACCCAGGTGCCTCTCTTGACTCTTGGTAGTAAATTGGGTGCCCTGGTTAGACCATTTTCCCCTTGCAGTCCCATTTGTCAATGTTTATCATAGCTTTTCCTGCATAATTTTGCCTGTTAGAGTCATTTAAATAGTTTAGTACTACTGCACTATGGAAAAGTGGATAAAAGGACTTCAAATGATAGCTTTGGGATTACTAAACTAACACATGAATTTTAATGAAGAATTTTTTCCTGCAAAATTACTCTCATAAGTAAAAATAAAATTTTTTATTTCTATTGGTTTTGGGTGTTACTTTTGTAACCATTCCAAACAGTATACATTACTGAATTTTGGCAAAACTGCCTGCCTTTGTTGACTGACTACATGTTCTGAGCTAGATTAAACCAGAGATCTAATATGAAATAACAGAATATTTATTCTGGCATGTGATCCAAGAAAGGCTAAACTTAAAAAATGAATCCCCAAAGCATAGCATGCTGGAAACAATAATACATCCTAGGAAACACTTCAGGTTTCAGTGGAATTGCAGATTGAACTAGCTCATGATGTTTTTAAAATGACAGCGTTCACAGGTAGCTTTGCATACCGTTCTGAGTTTCGGATTCTGTGGCCATTTTCCCTTTTGCAAGGCACTCTGGAAGAACGTTTCAGGTTAGGTAATAATGCAACACTGATGTATGATGCTCAGAAGAAGGACACTACCAATGCAAAAGTGGTGCCCAGGGCACCACTTTATGCTAGCCTATTGCCAGGTGCTGGGTGAGTATAAAGAGTTTCATATTTTATTTCCAACCACAAGTCAGCATCGAATATATGGCTACAAAAATGCATTGTTTAGTCTGTCTTGTTATCTGAAGTCCAAGAACAAAAGTAATTCCAGACTCATACCTGAATGATTAATGCAGAAGAAGAAGAAAAAAGACAGTGCTTTTTCCACCTAACAGCAAGAGCCAGAAGACCCTGGGCCCTCCTTATACCCTCAGTGTGTCTCCGCAGCTACATGTGCTGCTCTCAAAGCTCCTCTTCCAAGGTTGCCTGTATATTCATTCACTAGGCAGAGCACTATGTTACAAGAAGTCGTGCAAACCAGAATGGAGTCATTCCTCTGTTAGTATAATGGCACTGGGACCCTGAAGAGAATTATCGTGTGTTCTCATTGCTAGAATTGGGGCAGAGTGCCGTCCTTTGACATTTTGGAACAGTGTCCTTTTATAGAATTCAAATGAACTCACTTCACGTTTTCCTGGAGAGCACCCGGATGACGTTCCACTTACACTACCCCAGTTCATGGATATGGTATGCTCTGATTATTTTTAAATGACGTTTTCTGTCATTTCTAGAAGTTTAATTGGGTTCTTTATCAACCCACCTGTTTATATCGCATTAAACCATTACTGTTTCTTTCCTTTAAACATTTCTTTAGTAATTTTAAACCTACTTATTTGAATTGGCAGTGCTAACCAAACCTCTTCTTTGTTAATTGCTCGTTAACTCTTCCTTGGGGAACCAGTTTTTGCAGAGGTCTGTACTCTTTGCTTGTGAACGCATTCTTCCACTGGAGTTATTTTTCTGCGGGAGTCCAGTTGCTGGGTTGTAGATACGTTTCTATAGAGAAGTTTCAAATTTGTGTGTGGCAGGTGCCTGAATAGTATCTTTGATGAGGACAGTTTTTATATTCTCCTCTAGAGGATTCCAACACAATGGGGATAGGGTAAACTTCATTTCCATACCCACGCGTATGACAAGCATAGAACTTGGCTTTTTCAGAAGACCGTGTTTGCTTTATTTTGACTTTCTTTACTAGGTCTCTGGAAAGACAAGTTGTTTTCCTGTGTTTCTTGGCCACAGGGTGGATTTTCAAGCCCCTTTTTCCCTGTTCTCTAGTTTCAGCAAAGATCGTAGTTTTAGCTCTCTATCTTGGACCAAAATCACTTTTCCTGAACCATTTGGCACTGTCTGGAACGGTCAGTTGGCAATAAGTAGGGTATAAAAGCAACCCAGTCCCCTACAATATCCAGGTCTGAGTTGATCTGTGTTCATGCAAGTGATTACTTTTTACTCTGTATTTGCTCAGCGGAAAAGAGGATCCAGTGGGACAGCATAGAGTGTTGCCTAAGAAGTGATTATTGCCATGGTGATGAGGGAGTGTCTTTATTTAAGGTTGTGGTGGAGCCAGCCCTAGGCTTTACTTATTGATTGGTGAGAGGAGACTAAGGAAGGGAAGTAGGTGAGGAGGGGAGCTGGCCACAAGCCTGGGATGAGCCAGGTGGTAACTACAAATGTAGTGCATAGCAGATGGGTACCCAGTGACAGGCCTGATTCAGGCTGGGTAGAATGACAATACTATCTAATTCTTTCTGTAAGGGTAGAAGATGGCCTCTATTTCCTGCTTTTATATATTTATTCTCCAAATAGGAAGTGATAACATTCAGGATATATGTGCCCTACTGTAAACATCTAAGAAAGTAAGCTAATGGGATAGAGGATGAGTTAGAATATTTCCTAGGATGTGTGTCTTTATTACAAGAACACACTGTGTTTAATACTAACCATGCTATTTTTTTTTGATTTTTTAAAAAATGTTTTATTTATTTTTGAGATAGAAAGAGATAGAGCATGAGCAGGGGAGGGGCAGAGAGAAAGAGAGACACAGAATCTGAAGCAGGCTCCACGCTCTGAGCTGTCAGCACAGAGCCCGACGCGGGGCTCAAACTTACAGACTGTGAGATCATGACCTGAGCTGAAGTCGGCGCCCATACCATGCTCTTAATTTAGCTAATATTCTATCCAGGGGTGTTTGTGTGTACATGTGAGTATACATATATGTATACATATAAATACATATTTATATGTGCATGTATATATGTATATATCATCTATATTTATATCTACATCTATGTCTATACCAGGTGCCTAAGTATTTTGGTGGTAATGAACCATTATAAAAGTGAAGGATACTTAATTCAGTCGAAAAATAATTGTTATGTGCTACCTGTTCCAGGTACTTTTATAAGCATAGGGGATTCAGTAGTGATGAAAACAGCAAAATTCTTGCCCTCATTAAATTTACGTTCTTGTGAGGAAAGGCAGGTGATAAAGTAAGTTAGCCAAACCTAGAGTGTGTTAGATGGAGGTAAGTGGGGTAGGGGAAAATAAAGTGAGCGAAGGGACATGGAGAGCTGGTGGTGGATGCCTGTAATTTTAAATCAGGCGTTTCGGGAAGACCTCACAGAGTAAAAGGTTAAGGGTGCCAGCCAGGCAGAGGCAAGAGCAAGGGCAAGTGTGTGGAGGAAGGAGTGTCTGTGAAGGTGGAGCTGAGTGCTCTAGGAGGGGAGAGTAGGAGACAAAGCCAGAGCTCCACTGAAGGACTGTGGAAATTTCCGTGTGCGGCAGAAGGCACCTCGTCCAGTCTCCATGAAACTAAGAACACTGGGCCAAAGTGCTGGGATGTTTGTGTGAGCAAATTCTTTGGATTAAAGGGTGGAGCAGAATTCTGGGTGGTGTTAGAGGGGGCGCACTTTGTTCCCAGGGTTGGCCTTGGCAGTGACAGAGCCCATGAAACTTCCTGCTGAAAGCCACCTCAATTCCTACTTCGACAGTTTCAGCCTATGTTGCATCCCTGAAGCATTGCCTCAGAATCCTTGCTCTGCGGTGATCAGTCATCTGACAAGCCTGTCGACGCCTAAGTCCTGGATGATACCTGGTTGTCACCCACTTTGCCTCTATAGGATGCTTGAGGATGAACTTCCTTTAAGACTCAAAGAGAATTCAATTTGATTCCTTGCACATAGAAATTTACTTTTGTATTTAATTGCACGTATGGCATTGTGCTAGGTCCCTCAGGGAGGTACACAGAGGAGGGACACATGACACTTGCCCCCAGGGAATTTACTGTAAAAGATAGGGATGGAGAGGAAACAGTCTTGCATAAACAACTACAAATTCTAATGACAGAATTTCAGGGATGGTTACTGACAGTATGGGAGACATGTTTTGGGAGGGGAAACTTACCGGTAATTTCTATTTTTATTCTTTATTTTTTTTAATTTATTTATTTTGTGAGAGAGAGCACAAGTTGAGCGGGGGAGAGGAACAGGGAGAGAGGCAGAGAGAGAGAATCCCAGGCAGGCTCCACAATGCCAGTGCAGAGCCTGATGTGGGACTCCAACTCATGAACTATGAGATTGTGACCCAAGCTGAAATCAAGAGTTGGATGCTCAACCGACTGAGCCACCCAGGTGCCCCTCGCTGGAGAGTTTTATAACATAAAACCGTGAACAACCATAAAAATTGATTTATGTTGAGCTGTGATCTTCAGTGCCCTGCATTAGCCTGGACCATGGCGTGGTCCTTTGGGACAATCTGATGCTGTGTTACCAGCATGGGACACAAAGACAGCACTTGGGTTTGAATCTTGGTTAGTAACTGAGGGATCTTAGGTAAGTTACTAATCTTTTTGTTGTTCACTTCCCCATTGGTAAACTAGGGATAAGATAGTAGCTATGGTACAAAGTGTTTTAGAAGAAAAAATGATATTAATGTAATGGACTAAGAATAACACCTGGAACACACCAAGACCTTTGCAAATGTTACATATTATCCCAAGTAATAGATTTTCTCCTCTTTCCCCTTTTCTAGCCCTTACTTTTCTCTAGTTACACTATCTTTATAACAACATTTATTGCATAAACAACACAAATTATTGCTCCATTAAGAATAATCTGAAGGCTTTCAAGAGAAAAATATATGGAGAGATCCTATGAGCCTTGGGAAAAGAGATCTTAATTCCCCCAACTGTTAAGAACGACAGAAATTTCTAGATAGCTTCTAGAATTTAACTTTTGCAGATGTTACACATATACTGTGTGAGGGGTGGTGTAAAATAAAGACTGAAAATAGCCTTAGGGAAGCAGTGGAGGAATTCTTGTGGAAGGGTTTTCCTTGACAAGAAGGTGGAGTTTCTTTTCTTGAGCAGCAGGAAGAAACGTGGGAAAGAGGCAGAGGGTAGTTGATGAAACTCGATGTGATTTGCTTTAGTGTCCTTTGCAAATAAGTGATGATTTTGTCTGCTTAAATGAAGCTGGAAATTGGAGAAGGAAAAGGCTCTTTCATTCATCATAAATAATAAAACTCCACTTACCCAAAACTGAGGTAACTTGCACACCCTATGTGTTGGGGATGAAGCACGAGTTGTGAATGGGATAAGACATAATAAGAACGGATAAAACAGGTATAAGTCAGTAAGGGCCAAACTGAGATCAGAGCATGACTTTGAAGTCATGGACAACTGATGTTTATAACCTTTCTTCAGAAGAACAAATTGTTTTTGAATTAGAGAAATCATACAGCGGTGGCTCGGCAGTTCCAATTCATTCTTAGTGGTTTTGCCTGTTTGTTTTTAGTCTAAAGTTTGTCATTGCTTGGATTTTTTTTTCCTCTCTGACCCCCCCCCCCAACAATTTCACACTAGTAGGAGATAAGCTGATAGCATATTTCATGGATAATTTAGCAGATAATTTGGATAAGGGGGAAATATATTCGAAGTAGAGAGGGAAAGAAGAATTTCTTTCATATTAAATAACACAGTAATATTTTTTATTGTATAGCACTAGATTCATATTCTATCTAAGCTTTTTTTCCTGCTAGGATTAAATCTCATTTGCATAGTCAAATGTACTTTGGGTATACAATTTTTAAAAAGCTAAAAATGTTCAACTTGATGACTTCCTTCTCACTTGACTCATAGAGTGAGAATAACATTGATGGTTACACTTGATCAATTTTGTATGCCTTGGGGCCTCAGCTTCTTCATTTCTAAGAGAATATGATAGTAATGAACTAATTTGGGTTGCTAAGAGGAAAATAAACAGTAAGATTGTAAAAGGTTGGCTAAATATTAAATGCTATACAAATACCTTTGGTGCTGCTATTCAGGAAGAACTCATGACCTTTAGATAAAGTTTATTAAATTTCCGAGGTAAGAAAATGAATGAACAACAAAGCAGTCATTGCAGCTGGAAATCAGTCCTGTGGTACTTTGCTGATAAGTAGACTGTTTTCCAGTTATACTTTCCTTTTGAGGAAGTACAAACACTTTAGTAACATGATCTTATGAATAGTCCTAGTCTCATGAAACAGGGGGCCGTTTTTACAAAGAAGGAGGCTTGAGCAAAGAATATAAGCGACTTGATAAGGAAAAGCAGTATGTTAGGTGAGAGGGAAAATTTACATCAACATCTGGTTCTGTAGGTAATGAGTCACTTACTCCATAATTCAACCACAGTTGCACCAAGAGCAGCTCCTGGCACCTAGTAGGTGTTCAATAAAGTGTTCATGGCTTGAGTGAATATTGTTTCCAAAATGTCCTGTTGTACAACCAGCAGTCTGTTAAATACTGTGAAATATGCTATGAACAGATTTGTTCATGACCGTGAGTTTCATACATGTTTTAGCACCGTAATCCTGAGGTTATTTTTTTTTTTCTTTTGGCCAAATTTTATTTCTATTTGGCTAAATTTTCTTTTTATTTCTTTTTCCACAAAAAGAATAAGCAGTGGCCCAAGTGGAGTAGAAAACAGTCCCTTTTCTAAATGTAACACATTAACCATTTGCAGAACACTTTTACATTCACTTTCTCTGAAACTCCATGAGGCAGGAAGGGTAGGGATCTGTGCCACTTTTCTGAAGAGGAAACTGAAATCGAGGTCACATCCCTGCCCAGTGTATTATGACTACTACTTTGCTAGAAATTCGTGTGACTAGAAAGGATGTCTCCTGATTCATATCCCCAGGTTCTTTTTCCTTCCTAAGAAAGATCCTCTGGTAAAAATAAACAAATGAGTACATAAATAAAATTTGAAGCTCAGTCCTTCAATAAAAGGATTAAAGTACTAAGAGCCTCTGTTAAGTAGAAATAAATTGCCTAGAAGAAGTCTATTATTAATACTCATGGAATTTTTATGTTATATTAGTTGGAACAGTAGGATTAGGAAGTACTCACTATGTGCCAGTCTCGTTACAGATACTAATTTAATCATCACAATGACTCCACAAGGTAGGTACCACAAATACTCCTTGCTATCAAATTTATTTAGTGTTTGGGTAGCAAAGTTGGGTAACAAGGGATATCATGCCATCCAAATCAATTTGATTCCTGATTTTCAGACAGACGTAGTGGGAATTCAGACAGGAAGGGATTTATTCAAATTTATTCAGTTCCTAAATTTAAATACTAAGGATAGCTATTTTATTCTATTTACTCATAAGGAAACTGAGGCCAGGGAAAGTGAAACAATTTGCCACGCAGCTAGTAAATTCTGGATGTTGAACCTAGGACTCGAATCCAAAGTCACGGGACTTCTTATTTACTGTGATATGCTGTCTTTCACTAGGGTACTCGGTGAGTCCCAGTAAGTTTAGGATTTTAAATGCTGAATAGAAAAGCAAAAGAAATCGTTAGAACACGAGATACTAGAATATGGGCTCGCGGTGGGGGGTGAAAAGGGAGACCAGCTTTGTGGTGTGGGTGTGTAAATTTCGGCCAAATGACTTCGGCTTACCTGTGCTTTCACTTTAAATCCTGGGAAGCAAAACAAAAAACAAAAACAAAGACCTTGTCTCTAGAATATCTGCTGCTCAGAAGCCCTATTTAGCAATTTAGTTTAATGTTGTTACAAAAGTGATTAACCCAGCTGGAATCAGTGTTTGCTACTCTGGCTTCTTCCTGTGTGTCTGAGGCACATGCTGAATAGGTTCTGCTTCATTCAGCAAGTTGCACCAAAACCAAACATTTTTATTAGTGCTCTGTTTTCTAATGATACTCTGTGCACATTATTGCTAAGAGATGTTGCCTGGGAAAATGGTTTTATAGTCAAATAAACTTCGAAATCACTGCATTCTACAGTGCCCTTGGTGTATTGCACATTAGCATATTAAAGGCATTATGAAGCTCTATGGGAAAGAGGTCTGCTTAACTTTGCTTAGCCAAGCATTTTTCCAAATTATTTGATCAAATACAATTTGTGTTTTGTTGTTGTTCTTATTTGCATAATATCTATTAGCATTCAATGGAACAAACTTCAGGAAATCTTGCACGAGTGTAAAAATATGGTTATCAAAATAGATATTTTATAGGGGGCACCTGGGTGGCTCAGTCACTTAAGTGTCTGACTTCAGCTCCAGTCATGATCTCACGGTTTGTGAGTTCGAGCCCCACATCGGCCTCTGTGCTGACAGCTCAGAGCCTGGAATCTGCTTCAGATTCTGTGTCTCCCTCTCTGTCTGCCACTTCTGTACTCGTGCTTTGTCTCTCTCTCTGTCAATATAAATAATCATTAAAAAAATAAAAAAATAGATATTTTAGAGAATCAGGCTACTGCTTTGTTGATATGATAATGTGCAACCTTATCCTAGAAAGATATTCCTACAAAGATTTCTTATTCCTAGAAAGATAGAGCTACTTATACATTTGCATGTCAGAATGTGTGTTCACAAAGTTCTTTCATGTGCATCATCCCATTTGGCTTTTAAAACCATTGTTTGAGAAACTAGGTCAGCTCTCCTTCTCCGACGTGACATAAGGAAGAATATGGCTTGAAAGGGTGGTGTCCCTCTAACTCCTCAAACAGCCAGAGCTATGAGGATGGCTGTCATTTTGTTTCAAAAATGTGTTGAATTATTGTTGGGGGTACTTGTGATCTCAGTTGTGTTTTTCATCCTGGTGACTGGCCTAACATTGATCCATCAACATCCTTTGCGGTCGTCCCCATTAATTGTCAGTGGGAGACATCTTATATAATATCTGGCTGTTGTGGAAAGAGAAGTTTATGGCCATGAAACTGAAAATAGAAAAAGAAATGTTCTGTAAGAAAACAGTGGTATCGATGTGTGTTCTATACAGTTGAAATAACTAAACACCACTAAAGCACTAGAGATTTTTATAAAGATTGGTTGTTGTGAAGTTGTGTTAACTTTCGGAAAAAATACTAAACATTGGGTAATAACCTGGAAGCTGATGGGAATTATAAGTATTGTATTCTTCAAACAATCAGGGCTAGGGATATATCCCTAAAATATTTTTAATATTATCATGGAATGTGACTTTTGGAAATGACTTTAGAGATCACTTACTCCAGATTCCTTATTTCACAAGTGGGAAAATACGCCTAGAGGAGTCAGGGGGCCTGCCGAACACTTACTGCTTTAGCTCAAGACTGGACAAAGAAAAGCACAAGAAAAGGCCGCTTGCTACAGTGAAAGACAGTGAGGGGAATTTTCAGGGCCAGATCTAGATTGCTTTCGATACGCAAGTATGTCAAAATCCCTCAAGAAAGCCAGACTGAAGAGAAACCCAGTCACTGTATCAGAATCTGTCTATAAGACTCATCCCTTCAAAGGCCCCCTTATGTCTAGAGTAACGCTTGAATACCTGCTATCCTCTAATTTATAGAATTCCCACCCATGATTGATTCCTGAATAAACAGTACTTAGGAAGCTCCTCCTTGTGTGAGAACCTATCAAGGTAATTCGATGACTCTCCCTCTTACTTCATGGTGGCCATAGAGATTTTTCTTTGGTTCTCTCTTCATTGGGTGTCCATATATTCAGTCTACTCTTCTGGCTATGTATCTTCTGGGTTGCCTTTTAATGTTGTGATTGTAATTCCTGTCAGCAATTTTTCTCTCTTCTAAACTCAGGATTTCTCCTGGTATCTTCTCTTGATGCTTTGAAATGGTGAAAAAACATTTTTCCAATAAAATTCTCATGCCGTCACAGTCTGAGTGGAGACAGACAGATACAACTGGGACTTTTGGCTCAGATACTTGTAAATGAGATAATATACTTCCAGGACTTGTTTCAAAGGTTAATAATAATTTGTACAAGATATCTGGTACATAGCTATTTAAGAGGGGCTCAATAAGTGGAGGGTATTAGGATTATCACTAATGTTGGATGCAGGACTCCCTTTCTGCAAAGCTTTCACATCAGTGTAGCTGACAGCTTGTGCCAAAATGCAATATAGTAAAAGCTATTCTGTATGTGTATGAGGGAGGGAGGGGGGTACAATTCAGTGCAGTCCAAGTGCCCTTATCGCATGATCTTGCTTAACCCAAGGCTTTATTAAGTCTCTGGGAAAACAGGCCTCTTGTTCTTCCAATAGGCAGCCCTATGTATTATTTTTCTCAACACACATTATTATTGATATTGAGTCTACGACTGTAGTGGCTATTGGGGGGGGGCACTGAGTATAGACCCATGTGTTGAAATTTCTTTTTAATGTTTATTTTTGAGAGAGAGAGAGAGAAAGAGAGAGAGAGAGGGCGGGGAGCAGAGAGAGAGAGGGAGATACAGAATCTGAAGCAGGCTCCAGGCTCTGAGCTGTCGCTCGAACTCACGAACTATGAGATCATGACCTGATCGGAGGTGGGACCCTTAACTGACTGAGCCACCCAGACGCCCCTAGACCCATGTGTTATAATCAGCAGTCACAGTAGAAGGAGGTTGAAGCTGGGGAATAGCTTTGTATTGATGAAGAACATGACTAAGCCAACAGCAATTTTTTTAAAGTTTATTTATTTTGAGAGAGACAAGACAGTGTGAGTAGAGGATGAGCAGAGAGAGAGGGAGAGAGAGAGAGAGAGAGAGAGAGAGAGAGAGAGAGAGAGAATCCCCAGCTGGCTCCACACTACCAGTGCAGAGCCTGTTGGGAGGCTCAAACCCATGAAACTGCTAGATCATGACCTGAGCCGAAACCAGAGTTGAACGCTTCACTGACTGAGCCACCCAGGTGCCCCAGCCACCAGCAATTTTTACCCAAATCTTAACAGAATAAGATTCCCCTCGCCCCTGTCTTCATTAGGTTACTTAAGCATTTTTAGAATTCCATTTTGAGTTATCTATAGTATTTTTGAGTGTATCTGTGTATATTTTCTAGTTGTAGTAATAGGTTATTCACTTATATATTCATAACAATTTATTGCCATCAACATTTTACCAATTTGAGTGAAGAACAGAAATTTTACTTTCCTTTGAGTCCCTTTATCTTCCTCTTTTAATATAAGAGTCTTACATATTTTTCCTCTACATATCTTGAGCACCAAATAATATCTTATAATTTTTGCTTCAGGCATCAAACATAATTTGGAAAACTCAAGAGAAGAAAGCACATTCATTGCATTTATCCATATTTTTACTCTTTGTTATTCTTCCTTCCTTCTTGAAGTATCAAGATTCTCTCTTTTAACATTTGTATTGTGTCATGTTTTCTTTTTTTTTTAATGTTTGTTTATTTTTGAGAGAGAGCAAGTGAGCGTGAGTGGGGGGGGGGGTGGGGGCAGAGGGAGAGGGGGACAGAGGATTTGAAGCAGGCTCTGCACTGACAGCAGTGAGCCCGAAGTTGGGGCTTGAACTCATGAACCAACCATGAGATCATGACCTGAGTAGAAGTCAGACACTCAACTGACTGACCCACCCAGGCACCCCTCAAGTGTTTTTTTAGCCATTCTTTTAGAGTAGGTGCCGGCAAAAAATTCTCAAGTTTTCTTTACTGCAGAATATCTTGATTTCCATTTAATTCCTGAAGAATATTTCATGGGATACAGGATTCTGGGTTTACTGTTTGTTTTTTTTTCTTTCAACATTTGAAAAATGTCCCCTTTCTCTGGTCCTCCATGGTTTCTGATGAGAAATCTGCTGTCATTTCAATCATTATATCCCTGTAAATAGAGGAATGTGTTATTTCTCTGTTTTCATTCACTTTGTCTTTTCTCATTGAAGTTGAGATTTTCTTTGTTCTTGGTATGTTGAGTGTTTTAACTTTTTTTAATGGATTTTGGACATTTTTGATATTATGAGATTCTGGGTCTTATTTAAATCTGATTTATTAGTGACACATCTGATGCCATACTGATGATAGAAGTGGGGAACTATCTCCTTACTGCTCAGTGGTGATGGAAATCCAGATATTTCATCAACCTCTGTTGACCCAACCTCTGGGGCCGAGTACCTTGTTACTGCTATTAGAGGTGGGACTTCTGACTTCCCACTGGGGATATCCTACAGGGATAACATCCTGCCAGAGAAAGGAAGGGGTGCGTTTTACTCTTCCCTGCATACCTTTACTGACAACCCAAGGGTGGAGAGATGGCGTAATTAATGCTGGGAGGTGGTGAAAGTCTTCTCTTCCGCTTGGTCTCCTGACACCATTGCACCTGGGAGGGGTGCCATATTACCACCAAATGGTGGTGGAACTCTTGGCTTTCTGCCTAGCCTTTGCTGACAAGGGTGATGGGGAAGCCTCAAATTTTCCCATAGTGTATGCCTAGAGTAGAATGGTTATTGTCTAAAAGTTTTCTGTCTTGCTGGGTTGTGCCTTTCCTGCTGTTTTGACTAGAAGTGCAGGCTTTTCTTGGAGATTATTTCGCGTGTATTCATTACCTGTTTCAGGTTGCCAACTTCTTCAGCCCCATGTTTACGATGTCTGAGGCAAGAAGAAAACCCAGGGAACCCAACACAGTGCCATTCCTTGGGTCCTGAGGTGTCTACCTGCTTTGCTTTCTTCTTTCTGTTTTTGAGAGTCTCTATCTCTGTTTTTCTCTCTCTCTTGGTCTCCCCCTGTCTCTCTCTGCCTCTTTCTCCTTTTAAATCCATGAATAAGAGGTCTAAGGGAAGGATATACTTTATCGTGTCCCAAACTGGAATTTCAGAGTGAGATTTTTATCCTTACAAAGACTCAAATAACTCAGTCTAAGACGAAAGGTTAGAATTAGGCAGAACTAAGACAAAGAACTGTAACAATGTTGTTCCCATCTATCAGAGTCAATTCTGTGCCAGGAACATACAATTATTTGTTTCTAATCCTTATGATACCATGATAAGGCAATTATCATGAGGTGAATAGCCTTGTAGAGGTCAGTAATCTGCCTGAGGTCTCCCAACTCATAAATGTTGGAGCCAGGAATCAAGTCCTTGTCTCTGTGATCCTAAAGGCTGAGCTTTTGTTTATATACCAAAATATACAGATGAGGTGGGTATGGAGGCCGAACCTGCAGACAGAAAAGAAACGAGTACCCCAAGTTTCAAACAAGTATGAGGTGATATAAATGTGAAAGTATAAATATTCCCTAAAGGGTTAGGGTTAGGGTGAGTGTGCTGGAGTACATGAACAGGCGGAAGAAAATATGCCCACTAGTGGCAGAGAATGCAATATTCCCTCTTTTTGTACTTGGATCATTGTAGTAAAGAGCTCTGAATATACGAATATTAGGATGGGATTCCCTTCCATTTGTATGACTCATAATTCTTTGTAGCTCAAAAATGATAACATTGGTAGTATTGTATCCACATTTATTGAATAAACAATCATCACAATCAAACACTTGTTAGGCTCTGAGCTAGGTGCCTTGCTACAGTATTTCTCTCCCCTGCAATAATATGTCAAGTCGGTATTCTTATTATTACAATTTCTTACATGAAGAAGCAGAGGCTTTGATACAAATTAGGTGACCTACCTAAAGTAGGATAGGTAAAAAAAAAAAAAGAGAAACTAACATAGGTTAAAAATGGCTGAACGAGGATTTGAGTCTAGCACCACTCAAAATATGGGTGCTCGACCACAACCCACACTGCTAAGGAGTGCTGAAGAAGCCAGAGGTATGACCATGACTCAAATAGGGAGCAGAGCATCTCTGTAAATTGTCCTTTATTCGAGCCAAGAATCAGATTATGTGATTAATTAACAGCTGTCAGTCCAGCCACTTAGGAAGGCACTTCAAATTTGACCTTTTAGGGAGGGTTGTGGTTTATTTTGATGCTAAGACCCAAAGACATGTGTCCCAAGTTTATCTTAGTCTGTTAGTTATTTCTAGAAAGCCCTAGAATAGCTTCGTGACATCCCAAGGGATGCCCAAGGGCATCATTTTTACATACCATTATTTCTCTCTGGTCCCTTTTTGTTCTTTTAATCCAAATGTTGGCCATTGGTGAGTCTGAGTTTTTAGGTACAGTAGAAGGAAGAGACAGGTAGCTTTGTATGGACCACTTTCATAATGCAATTGTGTAAATGGTAAATTCCCCTTTGGAACAGTGCCTTTGTGTTTTCATGAAGTCATACTGCCAATTATCATTAACTTGGACTTTATGATAATGTATATCCGGCTAGTTTGACGTTAAACCTTGATACGCCTTTTGGAAAGGGAGCCTACGCCAACAAAAATGGTATAAATAAGATTTCCAGTGGGAACATTAACCTATTTAAGACAACGAACTAATTAAAACCTTTAGCAGTTTAACATAAAACCTAGTATTAGTGAAATAAATGTTTCTTACACAGTTTACCTCCTGTATTAAAAACAGACTTTTTTTTTTATCCATTTGCTAACCATTTAGTAACAGGATCCAGTTATTATCTAAACTTGAAAATAAACTATATTTCTTTTTAACTAGTCTACTTTATGCTGTGTCCTGCAGTAGGAATGAGGCATTTACAAAGGATCCAGGGGTGGGGGTGGGGGTGCCGAAGTGTCCAGATTTTCAAGAAATTTAACAGTGTTTGTGAATCTACTGACTGCTGGTATTTGATGGGTGTCTTTGAGGCTCTGAGAGCTGTGAAGGTGGCAAACAAAAACAACAAACGACTACTTGTAGGGAATGGTTTAGAAAGCCTGGTACTGTTTCTAATCCAAGGGGATTTTCCACACCCTTAAGTATATGTAGTTCCTTCTAAAAAACTCTTCCTAAAAATTCTCGGGCTTCTATGATGCTGTGCTCAACATATGAGTGTGGGCTTGGGCTTACTAACCAGTTATCATCGCCTTGGGTCCCACTTGTACTTCCAGATCAAAGCTTGAAAAAATGGCTCAAAGTATGTGCAACTCAACGATGGATTTGAATTTTGGTCCTTAGGCGCAAATGAATAATGAGGTTCATTTCCCGAACAGCATTTTTCCTATTTCCGAAGGTAAGTTGAAGATGGTAAAGTGTGGTCCTTTGAGTACCTGTAATTTAAAGGAAGGTGAACATTCACCAAGTATCAGGATCTGAAATTTCTTCTCTTTTTAGGGACTAGGTTACAGCAGCCAGAGCACTTACATAAGCCAGGAAGCACTGGATTGATCTCTGGTGGTTTTGTTCAAGTCTATCTGTCCTGGGTCAAATGACCCAGAGGGAAATGGCAGACAGATCTCCTGGTAATCCCTTGCTAGCTGCAGAAATATTTTATCTGCTGGGTCCCCCCCCCCCCAAATGATGATGTTATGGTAAAATGGTAAAAAACACGTTCTTAATTGGTTATTCTAGATTTTGAAACTAAAGCTTGAAAAAATCATATCTCTGATATAAAAGCTTTTGAATAGGAAAGGATTTAAACTACCAGCAGCTAGCTTTAGGTAATATAGAAAGATACTTAAAAAAGAGAGAGAGAGAGAGAGGACTTCTTTTGTTTCTTCACTTCAGTGTGTGTCTGTGTATGTGTGTGCGTGTGCACATGCAGCATTTAAAATTACTCTTACATGGAGACATCCAAATTTGTGTAATTAATAGCTTGGGTCAATTTGACATTTTGTTATAAGATGGTATTATGTAAGCACTTACTGTCAGAGACTTCAATAAAGGGCTTCCCCCCCACCCCCCCTTAAATAGTCAGAACTGGCTTATTTGTGGAAAGAATGTAGTTTAATACTCTTAATTTGCTTTTCCATTCTCTACTCTGGACCTGTATGTTGTGAGGTGTTTCCATATTTTAATTTAAGAATGAAAAATTTCCTCTACCTTCTTCAGTAAGATGTTGGATAATAGCCAACATTCTAGGAGAGCTTAATGCACTCCTTAGATGAAAAGTATAAGGATTAGATTATTTTTCAAAAGTTAAGTTCTATCATTTGTTTTGTGTTGTGACACATATATTTAAAAAACACCCAAGGGTGTTGGGTGGCTCAGTGGGCCGACTCTTGATTTTGGCTCAGGTCATTATCTAATAGTTCGGTTCGTGAGATTGAGCCCCACATGGGGCTCTGACAGCACAAAGCCTGCTTGGGATTCTCTCTCTCTCTCTTTACCCCTCCCCCACTTTCTCTCTCTCTCTCTCTCTCTCTCTCTCTCTCAAAATAAAATAAACATTAAAAAATAAAGAATAAAATAAAAAACACCCAAGATTCCTTTTTGTTTAAGTAGCACAATAAAATGTCCTTATGGCACTGTCTGGAAATAAAGCTTTCTATATAAAAAAGTTTCACTAGCTCATTAAAATAATTTATTATCTGACAGAAATCTGGAAGGTCATGTTAATTAGACAGTGAGAAAAAATGCAAAGTGACTGTGTCTCTAAGGAAATTTCAGGTTATAGCCTAAGAAGTTAAAGAATAAAGAAAATAAATAAAGGGCCTTTTGAAGAGTCTGCCATGTCAATACTTTTGAAATATTTTGCTGTCAGTGTCGATTTTTTTTAATGGCATATTGAGCTTGAGAAGCATTGATTTGACATTTATATTTATTTTTCTAGCCAATTAGCACAAGTTTGTATTTCTCTTACTCATTTGTTCCCTAATGATTTCTAACATTTACTTATTTTTGAGAGACAGAGAGAGACAGAGCACGAGCGGGGGAGGGGCAGAGAGAGAGGGAGACACAGAATCTGAAGCAGGCTCCAGGCTCTGAGCTGTCAGCACAGAGTCTCATGAGGGGCTCGAACTCATGGACCATGAGATCATGACCTGAGCCAAAGTCGGATGCCCAACTGACAGAGCCACCCAGGTACCCCTATTCCATTTTATAATAGGAGACATTTACCTTCTGTTTGTTATTTTGGAGGTTTTCTCCTTTCCCTATACTTGGGGATCCTGTTGACCTTGGTGTTATTCTTTAAAAAATTTTTTTAAATTTATGTTTATTTATTTCTGAGAAAGAGAGAGACAGAGCATGAATGGGGGAAGAACAGAGAGAGAGGGAGACACAGAATCAGAAGCAGGCTCCAGGCTCCGAGCTGTCAGCACAGAGCTTGATGCAGGGCTAGAACTCATGAACTGCAGGATGATAATCTGAGCCGAAGTCAGTTGTGTAACCCACTAAGCCACCCAGGTGCCGCATGACCCCTAATAATTTCTGAAACTACCTATAAATATTTGTACTTTTTTGTTCAAAAATTAATGTCTTGTCTCCTTAGGTAGTCTCCCTGAAGATGTCTGTTTTCTATCTGTTTCTGTCTTTCTTTGTTGGCTCATGTTCCTCACAAAAATACTCCTTTCAAAGCATGTTGCTTCAAAGACCCATTGAGACCCATTGCTGTTGACTGGGACATTAAATGCCCTCTTCTTTAGAATGTTTTTGGTATGTTAAAAATATAAAGCTTTCTATAATACTTCGATATTTTTTTTTTTTAAAGCAGACTTCATGCCCAGCATAGGTTTGAACTCACAACACTAACATCAAGACATAAACTGAAATCAAAGTGTCGGGCACTTAACCAACTGAGCCACCCTATAGTAGTTTGTACTATGGTACAAAGAACCTTATAGTACTACAGGCACCCCTATAGTACTTTGAATTCTATTTCCCTATTTCCAACTCTGGCCAGAAGTGTCTATTTGGTACTTTCAAATATCCTCTACAAGATGAATTAAATCAAAAGCATTGTATAGTAATGGAAATTGCATAGAATTAGGAATCAGGTAGAAGGGCAAATTGGTTATACCTTCGAGCCTCAGTTTTTTACCTATAAAATGGGAGCAATTATACTCATTTCATAATGTTTCACAGATATGAAAAAGCAAATACTCTAGTAGACCACACTACATATAAAGGCACAACAAAAGTCATTATTTTTAACTCATACGAATTCTTTAATCTTATTTTTTTTAAATTTTTTTTAACGTTTATTCATCTTTGAGAGACAGAGACAGCATGAGAGGAGAAGGGGAAGAGAGAGGGAGACACAGAATCCAAAGCAGGCTCCAGGCTCTGAGCTGTCAGCACAGAGCCTGATGCGGAGCTCAGACCCACGAACCGTGAGATCACGACCTGAGCTGAAGTCGGACGCCCAACCGACTGAGCCACCCAGGCGTCCCACGAATTCTTTAATCTTAAACAGAATGCTTATAAGCAGAGTTGTTTTTGCTTGCTTTTCTAGGCACATGCTTGCTCTACTGAATTTCTCTCCTTACTCAGTTTGTGATGGGTCCTGAGTGTCGGTATTTCTGACAACTTTATTTTCTGTTAGCTTTGCTCGATGTAGCTAGAGAAGCAAGTTTGAAAATTTTGTTAGCATCGGCTCTCTTTCCAGGTGTATGACCCTAATGATCTTTTGACATTTCTGAGTGGGTTTCTGCGCATGGGCAGTGGGTACTTGACGTTTCAAGAGTAAGTGTCTCTCCCAGATGTTTTGGTGCATGACTGCTGAAAGAGGTACTCGTCTTCCGGGTTGTCTTAATGTTGGTCTCTGTCTCTTCCACTTTATCTAACTCTCTCTGGCAGATGGCATTTTCCAAACAGCTTGTGACCATACCTCCCCTTCCACTCGCTCTCTTTCAGTGTGACTACGACATTCCTCCCATTGAAATGTGGGTTCTTTGCTTCCTCTTTGTAAATCTGGTGGTGTTCTGTGACTTTTTGTGACTTCTAAGTCTAGGTCGTGAAAGCAATAAAATCTCTTGGGATGCTTGCTCTAGGAACCCAGCCACCATACTGAGAGGACACCCCAGTTAGTGCCTACTGGCAGAGCATGAGGAGAATGCACATGCACATTTTCTGGCTGACAGACCAGCTGAGGTTCCAGTGACAACCAGCAGCAGCTGCCAGACATATGAGTAAAGACACCTGAAGATGATTAAGGCCCTCGATGAGTTACCCTTCCCCACCTTCAAGTCTTCCCAGCTGAGGCCCCCAACATCATGGAGCTGTGCTCCGTGTGAAGTCCTGACTGACAGAATCAGGGTGCATAACAAAATAGCTCTTTTAAGAAACCAGGTTTTGAGGTAGTTTGTAAACTAGCAAGAGTATCTAGAATGCTTTCCTTTCCCACATGCCTTCCAATGGGCATGCCAATAGAACTTGATGCTATATTACTTATGTATATATATTTTGAATGGATGTAAAATTATAATAATAGCTTACATTTACTCAGTGCTTGCTACGTGCTAGGCTCCATTTATCCCAACCACTTTACACATCTTACTTAAGTCTTCAGTAATACTAGGGACGCCTGGGTGGCTCAGTCGGTTGAGTGTTCAACTTCGGCACAGGTCATAATCTCACCACTTGTGGGTTGGAGCCCCGCATCAGGCTCTATGCAAGCCTGGACCTGCTTTGGATTCTGTGTCTCCCTCTCTCTGCCCCTCCCCTGCTCATGCTCTGTCTCTCTGTCTCTCTCTCAAAAATAAATAAACGTTAAAAAATTTTTTTTTAAAGTCTTATAATAATACTATAAAAGAACATAATTGAAAGTAATAATATATAATACAAGGTCAGAGAGAGCTTGATTTACTTTTTGGGTGTATAGATTGAAAATGTTCATTGGCAAATATACCAAAAATATTTCATTCATTTAAAACTACTTCCTTTTAGGGGTGCCTGGGTGCGTCAGTTGGTTAAGCGTCCAACTTCAACTCAGGTCATGATCTCATGGTTCGTGAGTTCAAGCCCTGCATTGGGCTCTGAGCTGACAGCTCAGAGCCTGGAACCTACTTCAGATTCTGTCTCCCTCTCTGTCTGTCCCTCCCCAGCTCACTCTCTGTCTCTCTCTCACAAAAATAAATAAAAACATTAAAAAAAATAAAGAAAACTACTTCCTTTTGAACTTTAAGCAAAACACCAGAAGTTACCTTTTCTTTCATTAACTTAACTAGTTGCTGAGATCCAGGGAAATGTGAGTTAGTAATTCTAAGCTTAGAAACCAAGATTAACACCACATTTTGTCTTTGACAAACATTTCTATTCTAAGACACACATTTTTTATTGTTTTACCAGCCTGAAAGGGCTGGTAAATATAAAAAGTATTTAGGCTAAATATAAAAAGTGTTTAGGCTTTTTATAATTGATCATGTGTTGTAGTTGGATTAGCAATACTTTTAATTGTTTATAGTGTTATATATACAAAAAAAATCTTTCTTATAATAGATTGTATCTTACTTTGGTAAAATGCACATATTACGTTTTCATTTATATTTTCAACCTATCAGATGCTGGAATCTGGCATACGCTGTTGTTGCAACAATGGCATACATATACAAGGAAATGATAAATAACTCAAGAACCATTTGAAATGGCTGACGCAATGCTAAACTGAATAGTTAAAGACTGTCAAAGATCTAGCAGGCTCTAAAATGAAGCCAGCATTAGCATCCCATTTTTGCCATGTACATACATGTATTTTTACTGAGAGAACTGTCATCACATACACACTTGGTAATCAATATTAACGGGGTCTCTACTGAATGAGACTTATAGGGATACAGCCAAAACCCAGTGAAATTTACTAGGACAATTGCTTGTGGTATTACCCATTACTCCCCCCTTCTGCAAATAAAGGCATCTCCTGCATTAAATGTCTCTGGGACCTTGTTGTATCCTGACATTTCTCTTGTAAAATTTACTTTCTTCTAAGTTAATTATCATAAATTTAGATTTTTCCCAAAATATCACAGCATATCTGCAAGCTTTTATACCAATTTTTAGTTTTGCCATTCTTGTTGCAGTAACTGTGCTAAACATAGCAGATTATTGTTTTCATCTACAGTATCTTATTTTCAAAGATTAATCATACTTCTAAAAGTTTAACTTAGTTACTTTACTACAGTGGATCAGTCTAAATTCTTGCTATTCATAAGAAAATGATTACAATATAGTGCTTTAGATAGTGCTTCTGATCAGGTGGCAAAATGTCTGCCTCTAATCAGGGTTATTGCATCTTCTGTGGCCATTGTAAATAGGTCTCTGGCTCCAAAGCTCCAAATGTGTTAGTTTATATTTCTTCCTTTAGTGGAGTTGCTAAAATAACAGAATTTCTTGTCTACTCAAAAAAGCAAGGTTTCAAGATTCATTCTTTTCATGCTTCTCTGAGAGTTTCTTTCTTTTTTTTTTTTGAAGGAGAAAATGGCTAATAACTAATTATTTTAAAATTAAATGAAACCTCTATTTCAATTAATACTATATAAATCATTATAATTAAAAGTAGACAGAACTTTTAAGTCATTATACTGTATGTGATGAAGTCTCTGAGAAATGTAGTGATTTCCAAGACCCCATGGGTAGATAGCTGGCATGTATAATGTCACAGTTTATTAAATAAACCAGAGTTAAAGATGCAGTGTTCTGAATTAAGATCAGAGGAACAAAAGGAATCAGCCACTTGACGAGCTCCCGGAAGAAGAGTATTTTAGGCAGGAGCAGTGAGTGCAAATTATCTGAGGTCTAAAAGAGCTTCTTGGCATGAGAGGGCAATATGAGGGCCAATGTACCTGGATATGGTGAGTGAGAGGAGACTGGTAACAAGACTGCTGGAGAGAAGGCCCGGAGAAGGGAAATAGATCATTAGTATCTTACAGGTCATGAAATGTGGACATTGTTGGTTGTCTACCTAACTTCCAATTCCCCCTTGTTATGGAGTAAATATCTTTGTCCCCCTAAAATCCATATGTTGAAACCTTAACTTCCAAGTGTTAAGGAGGTGGGGCTTTGTGGAGGTAATTAGGTCATGAGCATGGAGCTCTCATGAGTGGAATTAGTGCCTTTATTTTATTAATTTTTAAAAAATTTATTAAAAAAAATTTTTTTTAATGTTTATTTATTTTTGACAGAAAGAGAGACAGAGCATTGAGCAGGAGAGGGGCAGAGAGAGAGGGAGACACAGAGTCCAAATCAGGCTCCAGGCTCTGAGCTGTCAGCACAGAGCCCGACATGGGGCACGAACTCACTGACCACGAGATCGTGACCTGAGCCGAAGTTGGACGCTCAACTAACTGAGCCACCCAGGCGCCCCTCTTAAAATTTATTTTTGAGAGACAGCATGAGCAGAGGGAGAGAGAGACAGAGGGAGACAGAGGGAGACAGAGGGAGAGGGAGACAGAGGATCTGAAGTGGGCTCTGCGCTGACAGCAGCAAGCCTGTTGTGGGGCTTGAACTTACGTACCTTCAGATCATGACCTGAGCTGAAGTCTGAAGGATGCTCGACCGACTGAGCCACCCAGGGGCCCCTGGAATTAATGCCTTTATAACAAGAGACCCGAGAATGCCTTCTCCCTTCCTCCCTTCTTTCTTTCTCTTCTTGCTCCTCTTTCCCCCTCCCTCACTCCCTCCTTCAATACCATGTGAGGATACAAGGAGGAGACAGCTGTTTCCTGGAAGAGGCCTTCACCAAGAATCCAGCCATGCTGTCACTGTGATCTCCGACTTCCAGCCTCCAGAACTGTGGGATATAAATGAGTGTTGTTGAAGTCATCCCGTCTGTGGTTCTGTCATAGTAGTCTGAGGCAGAGCATCCCGTTTCCATTTTCCTGATTTTCTGGCTCTTGTCTATCTTCATGCATTACCCTTGCACTTCAGTGGGAAGCTAACCCCATCTCTAGCTCTGTGATTGGGTTCTCATTGGCTTAGGCCAATCAGCTTATTCCAATAACTCTGGCCACAGTCATTGTTGCAAGGGTGGGCTTGTGACCCAAGAGACCAAATTGGGGCAAACCACTGGATCCTTGCCTCCTCCTTTTGGACACAAACAAGAAAATCTACTTTCCTGATTGTGTCTTATAGACTCCTTATGAGCTATTACTGGGAGATATTGACCATGGAGGACAGTAGAAGAGCACAGAAAATGGAATCTTGATGACATTTTTGAACTGCTTTACTGTTAGATTTTTAAAATGTGAATCAATAAATTCCCTTTGCTGTTTAAGCCAATATGATTTTTTGCTTTTGTTTTTGTATTTAATTTCAGCATGCACAGTCAATGGTTCACCCGGAAGCCATTAAGTGGCTTGATATAGGGAATGGGTTACCCTTGTTCCATTTTTTAAAAAGGTATTATTTAGATTAAACAATAAATTAGATTTATTAATTTACAGAAGGAAAAACTAGAGGAAGAAGAATAGTAAGAGGTGACTATAGTAGTCTATGTGAAACATTACAGAGAATAAACCTAGGGGGTGACATTGGGATAGAGGAAAGGCTATACAGAAAGTCATTTCAGCAGTACTATCAACAGGACTTGTTGAAGGGTTGTGGGGGATGAGGAACAAAATAATTCTGGATGACTTCCCCCAAACTCTACCTACTAAGGTTTTGATTGTAATAATTAAGTTGGTGCAATTGACTGAAATGGACAAGCAGCTGAATTGGAGTCTGGGGTGGAAAACAAGAGTTTTAGTTTGGGATATGTTAAAGTTTGAGGTAACTGTTTCTTTTGTTTTGTTTTGTCTTGTTTGTTTTCTAATGGGGAGATATCAAACATATAGTTGTATAGGAGTCTGGCATACAGTGGAGCAATCAGGGCTGGAAACCAAATTTGCAAGTCATTAGCTTATCAGTGGCGGATTTTTAAAAAATGCAGTTAGATGAGTTAAGTTACCAAGAGATTGTAGAAAAAGAATAAAGGAGGGCCTGGTATGGAGTCCTAGTGCTTTCAAAGCTTGGGGGTTGATTAGAGCGCATGGGAGGATATCGGGGAAGATTGGTCAGAAAGGCAAGTGGAAATTCTGCAGTATGGAGAGTTTAAGGAACAAAAAAAGAAAATATTTCAAGAGGCATCCATTCTGTGGATTTCTCCTGCGAGTAGTAGGGAGAGAACTGTCCATTTATTTGGGCATGATGGAAATGTGAGGTAGAAGAAAACTCAATAATCAAAGAATATATATTTCTTATTTATTTAAGAGATATATTCTAATATCTATGCTTTAAACATAGTATTTCATGGATTATGAATTCTAATTAAGCAGCATGTTTTATGTAAGTAATGATCTTAACTCATATAACTCCCAGGTCCTATAAGGCTTCATCCAACAAAAGTAATTAAAAATGATCCCTATTTTCACTTGCACTTCTCAAAAAACACGAATGAAGATTCATGTAATAACTCATAGCCCCCAATTTTTTAATTATCTTTGCTTTGCTCTTCCAATTCTCTCAAAATTGCAGAACAGAGAAAAAGAGAAAGAGCGAGAATGACAGAGACCCACAGAGAGATGGAGAGAGAGGGAGGGAGAGGGAGAAAATGTGTGTGTGTCTCTCTCTCCTGGTATTTTCACCAAATCTTTCCCAGATACCCATCGTTGACCTTCTCTTTTCTTTTACCTTCCTCCACCTCTCACCATATTGCCTTCTCCCAATGGTTGCTGAGATTTTTGGTCCCAGTAGTAGCCATTTCAGGCCACTCTTGGATAATTGGAAGATCCAATTACTGCATTTCTCTGGACCTTCGTTCTGAAGGGAAATGCAAGAAGTCTTTGGGAAATTGTATCTCACTCTGATTGCTTTTTCTTTGTGGAGAAATTCAGATGAATCGAATTCTCTTCCTTCTTAAATCTAATTTTCCACTCAGGCTGGAGGAGGTTTATGGGTCCAATTATTTTGCTTTTTGGAGGAATATTCATTTAAAGAAATTTTCCCACTGCTACTAATTTTCAAACGTTAAAGTACCACATTTTAGAGGACTTCAAGTTCACGGCATTTGTGAAATTGATTTTCATTCCAATGGCTGACTCTTGCTTTTCTTTTGTGGCTGCTTCAGAGAAGGTTATCTGCTTTCTCTCATGTCATCACCCGTTGGAATCCATCTGTTTCATTCCCCACTACAGCGGGACAGCTTTTTCAAGTTCAACTGGGAAGCTAGACTAAATACGAATCTCCACCTTTTCAGTAAGTTGTGAAAAACAAAAGCAAAAACAAAACAAAACAAAACAAACCAGGCCCACACGGAAGTAACAAGTGACGAGTGCATACTTGTGTTGTAAAGATATAACGTGAAACTAATATTCTGTTAAATCCATTGAGCACTTCCTCGTGTTCCTTCCTCAGTACATTCACATTTAGGATGAAAAATGACCATGTCATACTGTGCAAAGAAAGGACATAAATTATTAGAGAAAGAAAACTAGATTGGCCACACTCTGGCTCAGTCTGGGAACTTGACTAGTGTCCTTTTATTAGAGCTAAAGTATGCTTATGCTGTATACTACAAAGAGCTCTCCAAATGGGAGAAATCTACTATTTCCCCAATACACCTCACTACACTTCTGCCTTCCAGCCTTTTTCTTTTATTGGTTAGGGCACGATCTAAACACGAGAGGAAGGAAAGGACTTGCGGCACATTCACCCCTCTCCTACAATACTTTGAATGCTGAGGTGTCCTAAAACTTCAGATATTCGTTAGAAACTAAGCCGAGGAATTTTTTTTCTTATTTATTCTGGTCCAGTGCAAATATTTGTCTATTGAGAAATGTATAATACATTAGAATCATAAACCCACCATCTGCTTACAGTGAGTCAACACCCACCTGGAAGGAGACGGATACAGGCTGGTATCCTGTTCCTCCTGCTCCTAAGTGAAGGCAGCTGACGCTAAGGAGCCCTGCTTTGTTTGAGCTGCCCCCTGCTAAGATTTCCTGATAAAATTACATACGGGTGTGTACATTTTCACAACCTGTAAAGATTACTTTCAGGCTCTCTTAGAGAAATCTTTTTTACAGTAATTGGGTCAAACGGAGGCTAAAAGTTACCGGCAGCTTTGGGTATATGGGCGCATGTGTGAATTCTTCACATTAATGATCTAATGCAACGAATGAAAGAAAAGAATAAATCACCTCAAGTTTTGCAATGACCACAACAGTTCTGACTGGCCACATTCGCTGAGAGATCTTTACTGGGAGAAAGAATGATAGCAAAAAAGGATGCTCTACTCAAAGTGGTTGGTCTTTTTTTTTTTTTTTTTTTTAAATATTTTTGTAATGTTTATTTGTTTTTGAGACAGAGAGCATGAGCAGGGGAGGGGTAGAGAGAGAGGGAGACACAATCCGGAGCAGGCTCCAGGCTGTGAGCTGTCAGCACAGGGCCTGACGCGGGCCTGAACTCAAGAGCCGTGAGATCATGACCTGAGCCGAAGTTGGACGCTAAACCGACGGAGCCACCCAGGCACCCCAGTGGTTCGTCTTTTTAATTCACCATAAGGTCTCATTTTAACTGACCAAGACATTTAGGGTTCTCCTTGAAATGCTTGCTTTTGCTACTTAGCGTAAATGTATAGAATCTGGAAAATGAATTTGTAGTGGAGCATCGTTCTTGAAGGAGCTGCCATTGCTTTTTGAAGCAGCTCTCCAGAAGAAAAAAATGCCAGGATTTCAGAATTTCACATCACATAAAGCGTTCCCCTGAAGGGCTTGCCTCTGAGATTGCCCTTCTTTGGGAAGACTTTAATACAAAACAAAGATAGAAAGAGGACTCGTCATTACGTTTTAGAGTTTGAAAAATTTTAAACAAATTACCAAAGAATTTTTATGAAGATTTTAGACTGGTGTTAACATGACTGAAGCAAGAGACAGGAGTGTCTATGATGATTGGGTGGTTTGTACAGGTTATTTGCCAAATAGAAGTACAAAAGCAAATCAAGTTAACCTGCTCTTATGGTACACATCGCTTTACTCTGAAGTTTTTCTTAGGAGACCAAAGAGTTACATGACTAATGTAAATAAAATTCTTAAGTGCCCCTTAGGATTAATGCAACGGGAAGAAGTTACTTCAATATGATAAAAGATAATGTTTTTAGGTAGACAGGTGATTTTAAGATGTAGTTGAAAGCCCACTCTTGTTAGTATTTGGAACCTTTAGCGCTTTGAGATCTCCAGGTTTCCCTTGTTAAACATGGAAGGTCAGGTGGAAGTATTAATCACAAACATCTCGAGAGCCAAAGTTGCTGAAGTAAGGCTTTCCCCAGAGCCGTTCTATAAGGAGGGGCTCTGGATAGTAGCTGATGTTGAAGGCAATATGTAACTCTGGAAGAGGTCTTCAAGAGAAGGGAAGAATGCTACCAAAGGTAACCGTCCTCTTTACAATTTTCCTTTGCATATAGTGTATAAAGTAAGAATACTGGGTCATTTAGATCAGGGATTTTATTGAGGGAGTGTGTTGAGGTTATTGAGGCCATGCTCTCCTGTGCCTCGTCTCATGGCCCCTACAATTCTCAGATGGAGCCTCACTGAGTCACCAAAAGCTGGCAGAAACTTGTCCTTGGGGTTGTTGGGGGTGGAATCTCAATGCTGGAAAGGGTGAGTGAGACTGCCTACGATTTTTCTATACAAAGTTAACTGAAAGCATGTGAACTGCCCTTCTTTTATAAAGGACATACTCTGAAAACTTTTGGTTGTGACACGATGTTAGTTTTGATTAAATACTGCATTTTTCACAATCTACAAATCCAAAGCAGAGTAGCATGGCACTTCAGGGTGTTGGAGGCAGATGTGCTGGGTTTGACTACTGGCTCCACTAATTACCTGTGTGACTTTTTTTTTTTTTTAACCTACTTATTAAACATCTTCAGGCCCTGGGTAACCCAGAAGTAAAATGAGGATAACAATATTTGTGATCAATTAAGGAGATGATCCAGGAACAGAGTTCAGCACAGCCCTAGAGTGCAGGAGAGGTTCTGTTCATGTCTGCTTTCATCATAACTGAAAGTACCAAAATAATGGCTCTTTCTCGGGGTGTGACTTGTGCTATTGAATTAAAACCACAGCATTGGTTTTGGGTCTTTCATCGCACGACTTCATCAATTTTATAAACCGTCTTGAGTACTGAAATAACATTTCACTGGGAAGAAATGTGTTTGGAGGGTAGAATTGGAATCTAATAAACTTACTGTAAATAAACAACTCTTGCATTCTGGCAAGGCTTCTTGGTAAGTGTGTGACGAGAAGTTGTGATGTTTTCTTTGCAGTCTTGGAAATCCCGCAAGTAAGGGAGGGAAAGGCTAGAACCTGAATTGGTTTGCCATTGCTCTTGTAATAAAGTCCCACATATGGGGTGGCTCGAACAACAGAAATTTATTGTCTCTAGCTTTGGAGGCTAGAAGTCAGAGATCAAGGTGTTGGCAAGCCTGGTTGCTTGTGAAAGCTGTGAAGGAGAATCTGTTCCATGCCTCCCTCCTAGCTTCTGATGGTTCGCTGGCAGTAGTTGGTGTCTCTTGGCTTCTGTTGTATGGCCAAGACTCTGCCTTCATCTTCACAGAGTTGGCTCTGTGCGCATGTTTGTGTCCAGATTTCCCTCTTCTGCAAAAACATCAGTGATACTGATTCAGGGGCCCACCCTACTCCATTATGACCTCCTCTTAATGAATTATTCAGTGACTATTTTTTAATGTTTATTTTTGAGGTAGCTCAAGTGGGGGAGGGGGAGGGAGAGGAGGACAGAGGATCTGAAGCAGGCTCTGTGCTGACGGCAGAAAGCCCAAGGTGGGGTTCAAACCCTTGAGCTGCGAGATCATGACCTGAGCTGAAGTCAGATGCTCAACTGACTGAGCCACTCAGGTCCCCTTTAGCAATTATTTCTAAATGAGGTCACATTCTGGCAAACTGCAGGTTTAGGACTTCAACCTGTGAGTTTTGGGAGATAAAATTTGACCTGTACCATTATCCTATCCTGGAATACTATGGTAGAGTTATGAAATTTACAGTAGCCAGTACTCAACAAAAATCTACTTGCTTGATTTCAAAGCTGTGGGCAGCATGTTTGTTTGTTCTTTTACCAAAAAGTGTTGATAAATTGGTGTTTGTCAAGTTAATCACTGCAAACACCAGGGGAGTTACACATTTAATAGCATCCTTTTGTTGATGCTTGCCCAACACTGAGACAATTTATTTTGTGAGTGTGTGTGTGTGTGTATGTGTGTGTGTGTGTTTGTATGCACGATTATGCAGTGGAGGGCAGGGGAAGACAGAGAGACTTAGGCTTTGTGCTTTCAAAGTCTTTACATTTAGAGAGAGAGAGAGAGAGAGAAGACCTTGCATAAAAAACAATTTTTAAACACAGCAGAAAGGGCTTATGTGTCCATAATAGGATGTCTATGAATGCACGGACTGTGTAGTTTATGTCAATTTAAGTGCAGTATGTTCTAAGGAGTAGAACTGTAAAATATGAAGCAAATCGTACTGATTTCCATAATGGTGGAACACAGTCTTGTATCATTCAAGGTTCACGAATTCTGCATCTTGTGTAAGGACAGCTCTACTTACAGGTGGGGCCATCTCTTCTCTGCTCACGCATCATCCCATTATGCACCACTGAGCAAGTTAGAGCCCATCACCTGTCTGATCACTAGACTAGGAACTCCCAGGAGAACAAAATTGCCTTATTTTCACCTAGTCCATCTTTTGGGCCGCAATACAAACACAGTAACTGATGAAAAATAGAAATTAAATGTTTGAATAACTGGGAAATCTTAAATACTATAAAAGGAGGGTTTTTTTGAACTCCAATTGTGAAATTGATTTGAAATAGAAAAGAAAGGTCACCATTTTAGGCAAAAGAACAAAACAACAAAGAAAGGGAAAACAGTGGAGAAGGAGCACTTACTATTTTTTTTTTAAACGTTTGTTTTTCAGAGAGAGAGAGGACAAGAGGGGGAGGAGCAGAGAGAGAGGGAGACACAGAATCTGAAGCAGGCTCCAGGCTCTGAGCTGTTAGCACAGAGCCCAATGTGGGGCTCAAAACCGGGAGCTGTGAGATCATGACCTGAGCTGAAGTCGGTCTGAAGTCTGTCTGAAGTTTTAGCTGAAGCTAAAACTCCTGCGCCACCCAGGTGCCCCCTTAGTAGTTTTAAACTGGGGTTGCCAATATTAGCAAATGAAAGTACAGGTCACTGATACAAGTTTGAATTTCACGTACCCAGTGAATAAATTTTTAGAAGTATGTCCCAAATATTGCATAGACCTACTTGTACTAAACAGTTGTTTATTTCTAGTTTAAATTTAACGGGATGTCCTTTACAACCGTATTCTAATATCTTTTGGAGTATTTCGTGTTTTTACTGTTTTATCTCTTTGAAATGCAAATAAGAGCTCAGCTCATTTATAAACCTGCCTGTACATACAGAATTGTGCACCCTATTTCAGGTAGTCAATGTTAGTAATAATTAACATTTAGTGTGTTAAAGAAGGAATGAAGAATATTTTGGAGGTTATAAGGCTAAAAGTAATGGAAATAAAGTTATACATAAATATATGTATTCTAAGCCTAGTCTTTCATTTCAAAGCTAGGGATAACATTAGAAGCAATAGAACCTAAACCACTAATTTTATAAAGGTTAAGAAATGAGATGAGATAGAAACATCAACCAGGATATAGAATTTAATTGTTAAAGTAGGTAGGGTAGAGAAGGAAGCTAAATTTGTTATAGGCCACACCAATAAAACTAATGATCAAATAATTATATGTATATGTATTTGAATATTAATATATTTATACTTATATTCATAATTATGTGTATTAAACTACAAAGAAACATTCATTTTTATGATAAAGAATAATGTATTGCTTAATAACATTTTTGCACCAATTGAAGACAAGTAAGTGATTTTTTGGTTTCATTTTTTAATTTTTAATTTTTAAATTTTTTAATTTAATTTAATTTTTTTTGTTTTTTTCATTAAAAAAAATTTTAAAACAGCAACTAAATTGTCAACTGATCTTTGTGTGTTGCAGACAACCATTCACATTTTTCACCTCTCTACTCTTGTATGCATCAATAGAATCAGCTATATTACTTTAGCTTTCATGTTAAATTTTTAAATCCAAGAATGTCACTTCACTCTGATATCTTAACATTTATTTTTAATAATGTTTTGCAAATAGGACACATCAAGTGTCCTATCTAGTACTATCTAGTACTCATGGTCTTGTAATGCATTTATATCCAAGTAGATTAGTTGATAAAAGTCTACTTAAAAGAACAGAATAGGGATCAGATAAAACCTGAAAAAACTTATGAAACATTGAAACTACTCAGATACCTATATTATATAAAGGTGTACTTTCATATCAAATTCAAATTATTTAATACAATTCAGCCCTATAGGTTAGGAAAATTTCTGCCCGTGGGAAGCATTCTTTCTTGGGAAAATTACTCCCAGCTGATGAGATTTCCATTAGTAATTAGAATTATTCCCAGTTGATCATGAGATTTTTTTTCCCCATAAAAAATTAGAATTTTGGAGGGTGTTATTTAAAAGAATGAAAGACATAGTAGTGATCCTCCTGAAACTTAGTGTGAAGAATTGAGTTGGTGGTTGGATGTTTGATAATTTCAGAATGGATATAATCCTCTCCTGCTAGGCAATTGAAGAAAGTTTTTAATATTCCAAAGGCAGGTATATTTTTCCTAAAATTATCAAAAGTAGGAAATATCCACCCAATAATTAAGATAAATATGTAGTTAAAATTTTAACACATACTTTAATTTGTTGTAATCAGTTTTTAAGCGTCTACTTCAGAATAAGAAAAGAGGTCATGGTTAACTCTGCCATACGCTGCTAAAGGTTCAGATAATAAGCAGAAAGAGAAGCCCTAGTTTGCTTTGGCAACATGTGGATCATTTAGGACGCGTAGTAGCAGGTTTGATACTGTGGAGGGGCGGAGTTAAGATGAGATTACTTGGTGGAGTGAATGAGAGGTGACAAAGAAAGAGCCAGTGTTGACCTCTCCTCTTCGGGTCTGTTTCCACCACAGCCCTCAGCTCATGACATGCTTTCTTTACTACCAATGCAGGCAGAAGTCAAACTACTGAATTGTCATGCTCAGATCTTGACATTTGTTCTCAAACATTTACCTTTGTAAGAATGTTGCAAACACCTTAAAAATCTAAATGGTTGTGCTACAAAATCCATACCTTTGCACATTTAATATTAGTCAATTAACCAAAGGTTTTCAGGGCACCTGGGTGGTCCAGTTGGTGGCATCTGACTTCAGCTCAGGTCATGATCTTGGGGTTCGTGACTTGAAGCCCCACATCAGGCTCTGTGCTGACAATGTGGAGCCTGTTTAGGATCCTCTCTCCCCCTCTCTCTGTCCCTCCCCCACTTGTGTACTCACTCTCTCTCTATCTGTCTCTGTCTCTCTCAAAAAATAAACATCAAAAAAACCCCATAAAGTGTTCTTCATGACTTTTGACCTCGTAAAAGTAATCCTCTACAACTCTGAATGTTTTAATGCTTTGTTCATGTTTTTTCTATCACTGAAATAGAATATTATCTATTTACTTTTATCAGTAAAAAGAAAGTATCAAATATTACCTTCATCTGAAACTGGCCCATTTACATTAAGAGCTATAAGAACATGGGAACTTACCCACAACATTAAAGAAGGTTATGCTAATGGCATACGTATAAATTTAGCAATTAGACCATTCAGAGTTGATAATCAATTTTGTTTATGTTAAACAATTTTATCAGAGGGGTTTTGAGGGAGTATCTGTCTTAACAGATCATTTTGTACCATTATTGCTGGATCTGACTGGCATTATTCTGTTACTACATATACTTGATAGTGATAAAAAGATCGAATTACTATTAGTTTGAGGAAATCACATGTGACCTTTGATACCACAAGAATGGACTGGCTCTCTTAAGGTTTAATTCCAACCCATGCTCTATTCTTTTTGGTGTTCCCAAATTCAAACGCCATAAAAAGTATTGGATTTCTCTGTTAAAAAAAAAAAAATTAGGAGGTGTCTCAGAAATTCTCCACCACGACCACCAATTCCAGTGATGGTGTTTTGTGAGTGGCCGGTGAGCGGGGCAGTACTGACCCTTCTGTCACAGTCCAGTACTAGCTTGTGGCCCTGTTTAAGATAACTTGTGAAGACTTAGATACTGTGAGTCCTGAGGTTCACATGTATATAATCTATGAGAGTATCTTCCAGTTATATCAGCTCTGATTGTTAAAGAAAGGTCTGCCAAGAAAAAATAAGCCACTGATGCAGTATTTAAAACGTTCCTAAAATTGTTCTTGCCTCTTATTCTAAACAAATGCTAGGCCAGTGTATAAGCAAAATCAGTTTTCATGCATGTGAATTCATGACGCGTTAACCTGCATCCTCTTCGATTGTGTCCTGACTCCTTCACTATAATTTGGGAACTAGACTGAAAGTACATTGGGATATTGATTTGATAGCATCAGTTAATGTAATATATATTTGAAATTTGCACATTACAGACACAGTGAATTTTGATTATAGAACTTAAAATAGCTGTTAATGACTGGGTTAGTAATATCTTCTCTCCAAGAAGAAGAGTGCTTGAACTAGCATTTAAAAATGAAAAAAAAAACCGTGATGCTACTGAGTTCGTAAAACTGATGGAATGAGACATCACATACATAACTACAAACATGATTCTATGCACATATTGTCCATCAGGTGATAAATTCTTATCAGCGGTCTCATGCTAGTGGGAGAAGGAAAACATGTTATTGGATTGGATTGTTTTTGACAATTCACTTTGAAAATATTTTATGTGAACAAAATTTTAAGTAGATTGTATATTTTGACCGTTGACAATTATAATTGTCATTCTGTATTAACCCACACTTTGTATCTTTTTTGGGGGGGTTAATAATAGCAAAACATTTTTCAAAATTTCCATTGAATTGTGATATTAAGAAAAGATTGTAGAGGTCATGTATCATGATATTCAGCATGATGTTGTTAATCTGAGCCATTTCTTGTGTTTCTTTATTTTAGGCAAACAATTTTTTTAGTGCTGTGGAGAGAAACAAAATGCCAGTTAGTTTTCAGGATAAGGATACTTTCAATATAACAGGAAAATAAAACTAGTATTTTGCACTTGTTTGCATTTAAACTTTGACATAAAATTCTAAGGACATGTAATATCAATACATTGAATAGATTGCTAACAATCATTGTAGTCTTGAGGAGGCTTAGTAAAATGGTCGTATTTTAGCGTTTGACATTTTTCGGTGGTGGTGGCGGGGGGTTGGTGAGGGCCTTCTTAACAATTCTTACGAGGTCACTTTTTCCAACTCGGGTTTGGAAATCCCATAAGATATAAGATATAAGGAGCTAAAATGATCTTGGGCAGTATCGACAAGCCTCCGAGTGGTGAATAACCATTAGTGCCTTCTTATTGAACCGGGAGTATAGAATTAAGCAATTTGAGTCAAAATGTACAATGAAGTTAGATTTTAAATTTTTGTACTTCATACAAGACATAAAGTAAAATTTGATTGACACATCATAACAATGTAGTCTGTTGTAGTGGTACTCAAAACATGGCCCCTGAACTGGGGGTTAACACCACACAGCTCATCAGAAATGCAAGTTCTCTGGCTCCATTCCAGACTCACCCAGTCAGGATCTCTGGAGGAAGGATCTAGGCATCTATAGCTTCACAAGCTCACCAGGTCACTCTATTTATTTATTTATTTATTTATTTATTTATTTATTTATATTTTTTATTTGTTTATTAATGTTTATATTTTTGAGAGAGGGCAAGCAGGGGAAAGGCAGAGAGTGAGCAAGACAGAGGATTCAAAGCGGGATCTACAATGACAGCAGAGAGCCTGATGTGGGGCTCGAACTCATGACCCCTGAGATCATGACCTGAGCCAAAATCCAGAATCAGACACTTAACCAGTGAGCCATCCAGGCACCCCTCACCAGGCACCCCTCACCCCTATTTTTTTTTTAAGTTTATTTTATTTTGAGAGAGAGAGACAGAGAGTCCTAGAATCAGAGGCAGGCTCTGCACTGTCAGTGCAAAGCCCAATGCAGTGCTTGAATTCTGAACCATGAGATCGTGACCTGAGCGAAGTCACCATCTTAACTGACTGAGCCACCCAGGCACCCCGGTCATTTTTTAGTACACTGTAGTACAGCTAAAAAAAATGAGAATCAAATCTGTCTCCAGAGATGAAAGGATATGAACAAAATAATCATTTTCACTGAACATCTGGTGTAGGATTTCAAGAGTCAGAGTTTTTATTTGGGGTTTTAAAAAAGTTTTTATGAAACAGCTGATGATTTTCATGTTTTCGTTCTTGTAACAACTCACAACATAGAAGCAGTCTCAGTAACAGTTATTTCTCTAGACATTTTTCAGTATCCATTTGATTTTAGCCTTCTGAAAAGTTTTTTTTTTTTTTTAAGTTTATTTATTTGATGGGGAAAGGGCAGAGAGAGAGAGAGAGAGAGAGAGAGAGATGCTAGGGACAGTAAGGGTAAGATGGTTAGCTGACTGACCCACCCAGGCATCCCTGAAGAATTTTTATGGTAGCTAACTGACTATCCTTCTCTTTAAGGTAACACAAAGATGAGAATTTTAACGATAGTGAATGATAAAGAAAGAATTATTTGCATATATAAGATGCTTATTATTTTTTAAAAATTTACATGTATTTTGAGAGTGAGAGAAGAGGCAGAGAGAGAGGGAGAGCGAGAAGACCAAGCAGGCTCTGTTGCTGTCAGCACAGAGCCCAAGGAGGGACTCGAATTCATGAACTGTGAGATCATGACCTGAGCCCAAATCAAGAGTTGGACACTTAATCAACTGAGCCACCCACATGCCCCAAAAATGTTTCTTTATTTTTCACGGTATTCTGGGTACAAAAAGGGACTCTGGAGTATATATATTTTAAGCATAAGTCTTCAAAAATAACAGAAGTAGTCATAAATGACTTGTCATTTAGTAACCCTATTTTTTTTAATTTAGTAACCCTAATTTTTTTTAATTTCTAAGTAAGAAACTTTGAATTCTTGATAATTAATTCTGTAACTTGGAGCAAAAATAAATTTTAGTTAAGAATGAATCTTACAACTTAGCTTTTCAGATTTATGATGGAGATAGAAAGCTAGCATTTGCCGGGGCACGTGAGTGGCTCAGTCCATTGAGCGTGTGACTTCGGCTCAGGTCATGATCTCACAGTTCTTGAGTTCAGGCCCCGCGTTGGGCTCTGTGCTGACAGCTCAGAGCCTGGACCCTGCTTCGGATTCTGTGTCTCTCTCTTTCTACCCCTACCTTGGCCAGACTTTCCCTCTCTCTCTCTCTCTCTCTCTCTCTCTCAAAAATAAATAAACAATAAAAAAATTAAAAGAAAAGAAAGCTAGCATTTGCCAACAATTTCAAACTTACTGGTGAAAAGCCTGGAAATCTGATGAATGACATATTATTCCTGCCCCCCCCCCCCTTTTTTTTAAACTAAGCCTAATAATATATATTGACAAATACATATTAGGCAAATAGAGAACTCAGACCTCCCAAACATTAAGTAGTAATCTTTCTACTAGATAATTCTTTCTCAAGTTAAGCTTTGGTAGAAACAGGTGTCTTGAGGCACAGAACAGTGTAATAGCATGGGGCTGTTTGATTCCTGAACTTGAGGTACCATTTCTTCCCAGCACCTGCCCCACAGCCGGGAACACGGTGTTGTGTCTTGTGTCTTGTATACAAAGAAAAGGCATTGATGTAACTCTTGGAGAACTAATTTCAGCATCGGATTTCTGGGCAATTGGAGTCCAAGAAAAAAATTATCAAGACCACGTCCTACTCACTCTTAAGAGTTCAACTGTGAATGGGTTGTTCAGATATTTAAACCTAGGCTCTATTTCATTTCAGGACAAGCAAGAAGTGCTTCTATTTCTGGTAGATATTGAAGTAGAGAAGTCTAAAAAATAGCTTAAAAACATTGTAAGTGGAGAAGCAGATAGTAAATATTTGAGGTTTTACAGGCCCTTATGGTCCCATTTGCAACTACTCACCTCTGCTATTATTGTAAAAAAGCAGCCATGAACAGTACGTAACAACACGAGTGTTACTTTGTTATAGTAAAATGATTTGTTACACATGTAACACAATGTCACACGTGTAACTTTCATGTGCCACAAAATACTCTTTTCAAAAAAATCTTGGATTTTTAAAAATTGGAGTGTAGCTGACGCACAATGTTACGCTAGTTTCAGTACAACTTAGTGATGTGACAAGTTTACACGTTGCTACTTTCACCATCCGGATAGCTACATCTATCCCATTACGTTGCTACCACAATATCACTGACTATATTCCTTGGGCTCTTTTGATTAAAAAAAAAAAAGTAAGGCAAAACTTGTCATTATCAGCTCACAAACTAAATAAAAATAGGTGGCCACTCATCTAACATCTCATGAATTAGCCCAGCAGATGTGAGAAAGGGCAAAAATTGTTGGTGGCTGAACATCTGAGGGTCTAAAACTAGAGCTTGTCAAGTCTAGTTGCTTATCAGCATCTTTTGGTGAATTATCTGTTAAAATTCTTACGTGAAAAATAGGTTACAAATGCAGATAATTTAGAATTCGAGTTAAAATGGTGAAAATTCGTCTTGCCATTCCTGCCTTCCAAGCGTAAGCAATGGTAACATTTCTTACAGTTCCTTCCAGAGGTTGTCAGTTCACATAACTGAATGTACATATGCATTTGTATATATATAATAATGGATATGGGTGTGTTTATGTGTTTATGTAAATGGGTAAATTATGAGAAGGAATTGTATATGTTTAATGGGAAGGACGTTAATGTAGTTTTACTTTCTTACAAAAAACAGTCACTCTGTGATCCAGCAATTTTACTTCGGGGTATATATTTGAAAGAAATGAAATTAGGATCTCAAAGAAATACTTGCCCTCCATGTTGATTGTTCTTTGTTTGTTACATTCCTATTTGAAAATGAGATGACTCTATAGACTTCTCCTTTTCCCTTCTGTAATGTTGTCCAGTGTTTTAGTCAATTCTCATTTGGAATCTACGCCTCTTCATTTATTGGAACTGAGGGGCACCTGGGTGGCTCAGTTGGTTAAGCGTCTGACTTCAGGTCATGTCATAACCTCATGGTTCATGAGTTTGAGCCCCATGACAGGGGCTGTCAGCACAGGGCCTCCTTCAGGTCCTCTTACCCCCCCTCTCTCCTCCCCTCCCCTGCTGGTTCTCTGTCCCTCAAAAATAAATAAATACACTTAAAGAGTATTGAAATTGAGTGTTATTTGGATACTTGATAAATTCTTGGAGTTTTTAAAAATGAAAGTTTCCTATCTCCATACCCATTTAATTGATCTTCAGGGATAAAAATAGTGTCACTTAGTCACTGAGCAGAGAACAGTGATTGGCACATAGCACTGGATACTCAGTAAGTACTTGACTGATCGATCTACTTTGAATATCAGAAAGAAAGCTCTCTGAATTGTTCTGATGATCAGACAGGCTTTTTATAACTGCTGGTCTGAAACTATTTTTCTATTTAAGCTTGCATAATACCTAATTGAATGATGCTGTCTTGTTTACGCACCTTATATTCAAAAGCTTGCTTCTTGGGTGTTAACTAGACTTGATGTGGTGATCTTATTGTGTTATATACAAATTTCAATCATTAGTGTATACACCTGAAAGTAATATAATCTTATGTCAACTATACTTCAATAAAAGCTTGTTGGGTAATTAAATCAAAACAAATGTGGATAGAGAGCTTGTCTCTAAAAAAAATGCCAGTGGCAACTGTTAGTCAAAACAGCTTACTATAGCAGAGCAAATACCTGTATCCCTTTAAAAGTGACACACTAGGTTTTAGTTGTTGTATGAGAAGATGTCTTACATCATCTACCAAAAATAACTGGGGGTGTTTTACCTTTTTTGAATATGAAAAGACCTTCTTCATATGACTATATCCAACTGATGCCCTCTCTCCATCCTAAAACAGAATAGAGAACTAAATACATTAACTCAGGACCACGGCAGAGCTCTGAAATGGGCATTGTGATAAGCAGGTGTCTATCTACAGACAGTTAACTAAGTTAGCAAGCAACTGTGTGATGGTATAGAGGATACGTAATTATAACTAGATAGAAAGATATGGTGTCCTTGCTGATGACAGTGCTGAGGTTTTGTGACCTTTTCAAATCTCCAGGCCCATGTCAGTGCTCATTCACTGCTGTTTTCATTAGTGGTGATTGAGAGAACATCTTTGGCCCATGCAGAAGGTCTGACTTTCAGAATGTACAGGAGGAAATAACAGATAATCTTTGCATACTTGGTAAACATGAATGCTTTGGACTATACTATACAGTGCCATTATATCTTGAGTGACAAGAGATGTTGGCCCTTTCAAAGTAAGAATAGATAATGTTGAAACAAATTACTGATTTTACTTTGAGCTCTGACATGGAAAAAGTCTGGTGAGGGAATTTCATGGTTGAGAGACACAATAAACAAATGTGCTTCAGAAGCCTCCAGAAGAATGGAGGAAAGGGAAACAGAACATAATGAGTAGAGAGAGAGAATCCACTAGGCTTTAAAAAAGTGAAACAAGTAGTTGGGAAAGTTATGAGATTAAAGAATAAAATCATTGAGGAGAATGCACAAAACATTCAAAAATATTGCACAGTATATTCAGGAAATGTCTCGAACTACAGATGAGAAACATTGAATTAATTTGAAAAAAGAGTTGCAGACTAGTTTGGACCCAACTGTATATTTTAATTGTTGTCAAACTGTGGTTTATGGTTTTGATATCATGGTTGAAAGATGGCCAGGAATTAAGAAGCAGAATTAGGAAGCAAGGCAAACATGATCGCTTAACTTTGCTGATGGGTTTGCTTTTGTTTCCTTGTTTTTTTGGCAACAACTGTATTAAAATAATCATGCATTATTAATACAGTTCATCCATTGAAAGTATGTGCTTTTTTTTTTTGTATATTCAGAGTTGTGCAACCATCACTGTCATAACTTTAGAACATTTTAGTCACCTTAAAAGGAAACGCTATACTCTTTTTTTTTAAGTTTATTTATTTTGAAAGAGAGAGAGAGAGAGAAAGAGAGGCAGAGAATCCCAAGCAGGCTTCATGCCAACAGCACAGTGCCTGACAAAGAGCTCGATCCCAGGAACCAGGAGATCATGACCTGAGCTGAAATCAAGTGTCAGATGCCCAACCAACTGAACCATTCAGGGGCCCCAGAAACCCTGTACTCTTAAACTATCACTACGTAATCTCTGCATTTCCCCTGGCCCTAAGAAACACCTAACCTACTTTCTGTCTCTATGGATTTTATTTTTCTGGATATTTCATGTAAATGGAATCTCCCAAGATGAAGTCTTTTGTGACAGGCACTTGGAGTTAATAGAATGTTTTCAAGGTTTATTTGTGTTGTGGCTAATATTGACTTAATTCCTTTATATGGCCAAATATTCCATTATATGGATATACCATGTTTTGTTTATTCATTCACCAGTTAATGGACATTTGGCTTCTTTCCTGCTTTTTGGCTTTTATAAATCCTGCTTCTATGAACCTATGTGTACAAGCTTCAGTGTGAATATATGTTTTCATTTCTCTCTTGTGTGTATACCTACAAGGGAATTGCTGGATCAAATGCTAAGTCTACACTGAATCTTTGGAGAAATGAAAAGACCATTTTTCTAAGTGGTTACACTATTTTACACTCTGTTATTAGCAGTGTAACTGGTTCGTTTTACCTGGTTTCAAAATCTTAACATTGTAAGACCTCTTCTATTAGTTGAGTGCCCCACCTTAACGAAAATTCCTTGCTACCTGTACAAATCCCAGAAGATTTTCTTCACAGCTTTACTTGAACCTTTGTAGTAACTTCACATCACTTTTTGCATTAGGTAAGCATTACTCTTGAAATTGCCTCTAAGACTGTGCTCCTACTTACTTTCTCTGTCCCGTTGCAAATCTTATTCATTGCTGGAACTTCAGCAGTGAAAAGAATTAATTTTCTCTGCTCCCTATTCAGCTTAGTTCCACAAACATTAAAGGAATGTCTGCCATAGGCCTTAGTCCACTTAGCACTGGGTGTACAAATGTAAAAACAATATAATGTCTGCTCTCAATTCATTCATGGCCTTGTAGGGAAGCCATATTGTAGTATAATTATATTTATACACTGTATCTCATAATAACAGTAGGCTGAAAGTGGTACAGAGTTTCTGTTCTTTACCATAATTCTGTCTCCAGCTCTGGCTGTGCTGATCTGTCTTCTGAGAGGTTATTTATTTTCTAGTATGTGTTTCCTGAGTACCTGTTTTATGCTGGGCCAAGTGCTGAGCAGTTGTTTTGATTCAAAAGGAAGTTAGGATTTGGGGGCTTAATATTTTTTTTCTTGAACCAGTTATTACCTTTTTCCAATCAATCTTCCATTTTCTCCCTAACATACATAACTGTTGGGTGCTGTCCTCTGCACTGAGGGTCTCCATATGCTACTCTGTACACTATCTCAGACTCTGCTTTCTGGGCTTCATTTTGTCAGTTGTTTCCTACATGCTGCTAGATGGTAAAATGCTCAACCAAATGTAAACCAGCTTTTTTTCTTTTTTAAGTTTATTTATTTTGAGAGCGTGTGTGTGACAGAACATGAGCAGGGAAGGTCAGAGAGAGAGGGAGGAGAAAATCCCAAGCTAAAAGTGCCATTAGCACTGGAGCCTGACAAAAGGCTCAATCCCATGAAGCATGAGATTACGACCTGAGCCAACATTGAGGTGGACACTTAATTGACTGAACCACCCAGTTGCCCCAATTCTTTTTATAAATTAAAGTTTATTTGTTTACTTGGAGAGAACAAGAGAGAGAACACGTGTGGGAGAGAATCCCATGCAAGCTCTGTATTGTCTGTGCAAGCCTGATGCGGGACTCAGTTTCAGGAACTGTGAGATCATGACCTGAGCCAAAACCAAGTCAGACAGTTAACTAACTGAGCCACCCAGTTCCCCTCACCCAAACAATTCTTAATGGAGTTTCCAGATGATGTCAGGCATTTTTTCCAGTAAAATACTTTCTTAATTGAAATAGCATACTCATCAAGTTGTTTAAGATTTATGGCACATTTTTAATGTATTACAAATTTTACCAAAAAGTTTAATGGACATTTGAAAGTGAATACACAGAATATTGGTGCCCTCTGTTACCCCATGCTGTTTAACTCTGTCCTGGGGGGTCTTTAAGGGTAACAACTAGTTTAATCTTTGGTACATTAAGTTACTGAGCTCACAGTTGTAAAACTATTGTGTTCATATACAGAGATGCCTGGTAAATTATACTTAGGGAAGTATTTCCCTTTTTGAATTTATTTTGCAAAAGTTTATTGCTTTTTTAAGTGTGGAGTTTCTGTGGCTGTTAAACTGAAGTAGAATTAACTTGGCTGAACACAGATGGATAATTGGCTTGTGATTAATACAACTGTGAAGTTTTATCAATGAATGAACTTGGAAAGAAAGTCAGTATTTTAGAATTTAAAATGATGCCATTGTTGTTCGCTCTTGGGTCCATTGATGTTACCATTTCAAGGAGTGGTCAAGTGTTTTATGGTCATACTGCTGATTTTTGAATTGGCTATGTGGAGACAAATGATTCTATTCCTATTTCTGTTACATGGAGATGTAGGAATCAATTTTGAGAATTTTCTTTATATAATATCTCTTTATAGATGAAGATTCATGTGTTTGTTGCCTAGGTCAAGGTAAAACACTAAGTATAAAATAGAAGTGGTTTTTCCTTTTTAAAAAACAAGTGATTTCTAAACATAGAACCAATGACAAATTTAGATTATGAGGTCGAAAATCACTGCAGCTGTTAACTGGAATCAATATAGCAAATACTTGATGAACTGAAATTCTTAGCAGGTGGATAAAGGATAATTCCCTGCAGACCCTTCTATAAAATCATTCTACAGTATTTTCTTAATAAATACAGGTCAGGGAATTGGAGCAGATTTTCAGGGGTCTTAGTTGGTTTTAGCATATCATTATGACCTGCCAGTCAATAATTTTTTTCCAGGACTCTGGTTACCGAAGCTGTAGGCAAACAAATCAATTCTTCCCTATTTTTATCAAAGATGGAACAAACTGTTACTGTCTTTCAATTGTTGTTGATCAGTCCTTTAAAAACATCTGACTTCTGATTTCTGCCTCCCCCCCCCCCCCCACCATTTGGAGGTAGTACATAACACATTACTCCAGTTAATTTTCTTTTTAAGTAGGCTATGGATAAGAGACTAGGTATCTTCAAACAATCTAAATGACATAGCTGAGAAAATAAAATGAGATCCCAATACCACCTGAGAGTGTCAGGGGAGTTGTCTTTTCCTTACTGAGAGCAAAGGCAAAGTTAGAAGGAAGTGTGATGAGGACGAAGTGGAGGAAGGAAGCTACATGTAACGTAAAATCTGGTCCAAAAATTTCTCACAAGAAGCTAGATGATAGCAAATCATTGTTAGAATCTAGTAGGTTACTTCAGGCTGTTATTAAAAGACATTGACTAAAAGTCAGAACAAACCTATGGTGACAGATGGCTCTGTTTATGTCAGTTGACATGGAACAACCAGTTAGAACTTGGATTCACATTTTAGTTAAAAAGTATTTTAAAAATATCATCAGCTCAGTTCGAGTCCACTTGGTGAAAAGCCACATCCTGGGATTGCTGGGAACAGTACAATGAAATTGAAAGAGAACTGAAGCAGCACACCAAAAGTTTGCTTCTGGCTGCAAGGCATGAAACTCAAATAAGATGATGCTTATTAAAGGCCTTGCAACTGTGAAGGGCAATGCAAAGGTGACTCCTGGCATGCAAAAATACTCTTTTGACTTTTTTTTTTTGATTCTTCTTGATTGAATAGATTGAAACCTCCTTTTAAATCTATACCAAGATAATAAGAGTAGGCATGAGCAAACATTGCTTAAAATGGAATTCAGAGGACTGTCATTCTTGAGTTCTTTTGTGGTCACTTATCTTTGTAATCCTTCCAACAGTTACTCAGCCTTTGCCTTTTCAACTTAGAATGCTGTCCTTCTTTAAAGTTGTTCTTCTCACTCTAATATCTCCCCTTGCCAGCAGTGGATCCCTTTAGAACTCCTCCAGATTGAACATGGTCGCCACTCCAGATTGGCTGTATTTAAATTACTTCCGTCCCTAATCTGCAGTGGACCCTTTTTTTTTTTAAGTTGATTTAAGTCCTCTTTATACCCAATGTTGGGCTTGAATTCATGACCCCAAGATCAAGAATCACGTGCTCCTCCAACTGAGCCAGCCAGGCACCCCTGCATCAGAGCCTGCATTTGAACACGATTTCTTTGTGTTCAAACATTGGAAAACACTGTTAAATGGTAACCATGACACCTGATAAGAATCTCCATTTCGGCTTCTATAACCTATACCATACATTTCAGAATGCCATCTTTACCTTATGGACTGGTCATCTTATACCTTAAAGACAGAAATAAAAGGGTAGATTTAGTAGGGGGTAGGGACACTTGAATCTGGAGCACAAAGTCCAGTGTGAGGAGACCGCAGGCTCTCTGTCAAGTTTAAGTTGCCATGGAGAAAGGGAAGCAGTCATCAAGGGCAGAGTCTTTACCTGGATCCAGGGGGCTTCTAGATGGTCTGTGTCAGAGCTGCGGTAGAAGGCTCAAAAAGCCCTGAAATTGTATGCAAATTTCTATGTGCCTCTGTTCATTGTCCTGGGGAATAAAGCTCCTAATTGCCTTAAGATTCTTCCTAGGGTTTTGTATGCAAAGAAGTGTTAAGAAAAAGTGAATGAGACGAAAACACTTAAAAAGGGCTCTCGACGGTAGAGTTAGAGCTAAGTAGGCGAAATCTATATCAAATCTGTATTAAATCTCTATCAGAATCGATATATCAGAAGAGAGAAAGAATAATGTCACTGTTTTCATATTTTAAAGCTGCCAAATTTAGAGTTGAGTGGGAAACCATCTTTTATTCAAAATTGAAGTTATGCTGTATTATTGTCAAAGACTGTTACACTTTAAAAAATTAAAATAGTGGTTTTTCATTTTATGCCGATGAGTTGTAAAACAGAGGTCAAATATGTTCTATGACCAAGCAAATCAATTCATATATTACTATTTTTGGGTTCATAATACTTCACTTGGTAAAATAGAATGTTTATTCTGTCACTAGTATTTTACTTTTCAAAAGTATTTTAATACAAGTCATTTACTTAAATATTACATTTAAAAATCTCTATTTTAAAATAAAACAATTAAAAAACAGGACCAGTTGTTCTTTGTAGAATAGTTTTTAAAGGGTCATTTTGGCTAATGTCAGTTTATTATACTATCATTAATGAAAGTAGAGAATAAAAATAGGAAGTTAGCAGAGGAAATCCAGTTCAGTTAAAGAAGACTACTACAATTTCATTTAACTTTCCTCACCCACAACTGAAGACCTCACTTCGGAATAGTGACACATCGATCATTTAAACGTAACTGAGCTTGACCAGAGATTAATTAATCTGGAAATTTTGCTTGCTTACCTGAACTAGCATGTGGTCTTGTTGGAAGTATATTCTGGATATTTCTGGTTAAAAATGGGTGTGCATTTATAGACACACACACACACACACACCTGATCAACAGCCCCACCTGCATTGAAACAAGATCACAGTCACCTGCAAACTTAGAAAAATAGGCTTGTCTGAAAAACTGGTATTACTTTGCAGTTCTCAGGATTCTTATACCAGAAAGCTTTTTTCTTTTTCTCTAAATTAAGATTGAATGTCGTCGTAAAACGAGTCTAGATACTGTCTTTGGGCTTTTTTCTCTTGTACCTTTTTTCACTTCCCAAGGTAATTTAATGTTTGGCTGGAGTTCAACACCAAAGGTGGGGGAAGGAAGAAAGGAACTTGTATGAATGTAGGTACTGTGTGTTTACCATTGTTCTTGTTCCTGCTGGAAGTTAAGTGAGGCTTGCAGATTAGATAGAAAGCACACAGAAATTCCTCAGGGTTCCTCTGTTTACAGGAAAATAATTAACAGAGCGCAGATCTTTTTTTTTTTTTTTCCTGAGAGAAAGAGAAATAAAAATGCTGTTTTAAAATTTAACACTTCGCTAATCTTATAAATTGATGACCTTACTATGCCAAAAATAGGAAAACAGGCAATTGGATGAGTTTGTTGATATTTATCTAATAGTTAGATTTAAAAAACAATTACAGTACACGATTGTGGTAAAACATTTTTTAAAGTACAGTGCTGGGTCAAAATAAAAAGTAAAATCCTGTTCCTCATTCACCAGCCCTGCCTTTGTCTGTTCAGCCCACCTCCAAAATACACCTCTGACCGAGTTCTACTTCCTTGAGTTAATTACTATTAAAGTGCAGGACAGGTTCACCACATCTGACCTACCTGTTTTTTTTGTTTGTTTTGTTTTGTTTTGTTTTATACAGCTCAGGAATGAAGAATGATTTTTACATGTTTAAATAGTGAGGGAAAAATGATATTTTTTGACATGTAGAACTCAGATGAAGTTCAAATTTTAGTGTCTGTAAATAGAGATTGCTGGATGGAGTGCAGCTGTGTTCAATTCCTTATGTATTGTCTATGGTGACTTTGGAATTCTAACAGCAAAGTTGACTATTCTGACAGGGAGTGTCAAAGATAAAATATTTACTATATGTTCTTTAACAGAAAAAGTTTGGTGACCCCTAATCCAGGGTGTTGTTCCATGAGTTTTCCTCTCCATCTCCCTCTTTTCTTGTTTCTCTGTTTTTGTCTAATTACTCAATATATTAACAAATACACTGTTAAAGAGTGGGAGAATTGTTAAAGAGTGGGCATGATGTTTATCTTCCAACGTTAAAGTGTGCTTCTAGTATTTTAACTTTAGACCTAGTGATGGTTTGATTTACCATGTTAACAGAAACATTTTTCCTATACTGCATCTCTTGAAAGAAAGAATACTGGTTTTGTCCTATGAACATGGATATGAGGTTTTTCATTTTATATAGTAAATTTATAGTTTTCCTAATTGAACCTTCCTTGTGGTCCTAAGAGAAACCCTATGTAGCCAGGTTGTATTTTTCTTTAACTATACCATTGGTTTACGTATTTCTTCAATTGTGTTTTCTTCCTTACATGGGTTTCTCCGAGGGAATCTTCCTTGGAACATGCTTTTTAAATAGAATCCTTCTTTCCATACTTTGGGTGTTGTCAAGTAGATGAACATAAGGGAAGGGAAGCAAAAATAATAAAAACACAGGGAGAGGGACAAAACATAAGAGACTCAAATATAGAGAACAGAGGGTTACTGGAAGGGTTGTGGGAGCAGGGATGGGCTAAATGGGTAAGGGGCATTAAGGAACCTACTCCTGAAATCATTGTTGCACTATATGCTAACTAACTTGGATGCAAATTCAAAAAAATAAATAAACTATAAAAAAATAGAATCCTGCTGAAGATGAAGCAACTTGACATACAATTTTAATTTTATTTTACCTTTTTAAAAAATTTTATTTTTAAAAGTTCATTTATTTGAGAGCATGTGAGTACCTGTGAGGCAAAGAGAGGGGAGAGGGGAAGTCCCTGGCAGGCTTCCACCTGTCAGCGCTGAGCCCAAAGACTCCATGACTTGAGGGAGCTCCATCTGACTATGAGATCATGACCTGAGCTGTTCAGGTACCCCTACAATTTTAATTTTAAATCCAGCATTTATGAATCAAAGAAACAGATGGGCAGTGATCCCTAAATATTTTTCTCACCGAGAGTTGGAATGCTTTTACCTTGTTCTTGATGGCTAGTGATTGATGGAAAAATCTCAAAATACTCTGACATCCTATTAAACTCCTCACATGTTATCTATCATAATAGATACGGAGATGGTGGTACTACCTAAGAGGTAACAAAATCAGGTCCCGTGTTATCTAAGCTGATTAATGTCTTTGGTTCTCACCCAGTAGTGTGATCATATACTATGTGCTCTAAACAAGGACGACACTGGGAATAAAAGGAAGTAGTAAAGGCCATTGGAATTGTATAATTTAAAATAATAATTTAAAATGTTTGTTGGCCCAAATTGGTTTTATTGCGTAACACATCACAAATTGTTCAGTTAATGATGATTTGCTAAAGTAAAATTACTTAAAATATATTCATGTACATTATACCAAAATTTTAAAAAATATTCTTTGTATATATGAACATTAATCAGTTTTTTTTTTTTCTTAAAGTAGGCTCTACACCCTGAGTGGGGCTTGAACTGATAACCCTGAGACGAAGAGTCACATACTTCCCTGACTGATCCAGCCAGGCACACCTACGTTAATTGGATTCTTAACAGTATTTGTCTCTTACACCAGGTACCTGGTAGTTTTCTGAAGATTTCTTTTTCTGATATCATCAGAAATTATTTTTCAATGTGGTCTTTTTTCTCATATAAATGACAGCAATTACCTTCAGTTTTCCTTGTGGTTAATACAGTTAGAATTATCATAAGTTTTAAGTGGCACTTCTCTGTAGACTCTATTTTTCCTTTCTTTCTCTCCCTTTCTTTCTCTTTCTTTCTTTCTTTCTTTCTTTCTTTCTTTCTTTCTTTCTTTCTTTCTTTCTTTCTTTCTTTCTTTCTTTCGAGTTTAATGTATCATAATAGCAAACCTACAGGAACAGCACAGAAGACAGACAGCATTACAAAACCTGTGCTTGCATGTAGGACAACTCATTTAGAAAAGTATAGTGAATGGATGGAATCTACTGGATGATAAAAATGCTGCAGACACTATTTAGTTGCCGCCAAAAAGAAATTTACTTGTTAAAAAAAAAAAAAAAATCCGAATGCTGGCATTGTCCAGAAAAATTTAACAGGTTTATTTATAATTGTTATAAAGTTAAACTGCTGAAATGTGTTCACTGAAACATTTTGACTTGCCTGAATGCTTGATGTCCCCGCATTTATATTAAAAATGCACACACGAATGAAAATGGAAAAACTGCCAATACTTGATATCGCTTCCCTATTTTTCCATTTGCAACCCATTTTTTTTTAAAAGAATGAAATGTTTTCCATCAGTGTGGATGCTTAAGCACGTTCGCCACGTATGCGGCATGCTGGCTGGATGTCTTTTGGCATAATTGTTACTTACATGTTTGGCATAGATAGCACATGGGTTGGTATCTTCAAAGAGGCCCACCAGGTAGGCCTCCCTTGCATCCTGAAAAGCCACGCTCTGGAAGCGCAGATCTGTTTTGCAGTCCTGAGCAATTTCTCGCCCCAGACGTTGGAAAGGAAGTTTGCAGAGGAGAAGTTCGGGGGCTTCTGACTGATTTTGCGGAGTGCCACAAGACTGGGCTTGTAATGATGAGGTTTCTTCACCCTTCCAGTAGAGGGCGCACTCTTGCCAGCGGCTTTTGTAGCCAGTTGCTTCCTCGGTGCTTTACCACCGGTCGATTTGCAGGCAGTCTACGAGCCATGGTACAGAAACCTCCTTTTTTTAATTTTTTTTTTAATTTTTATTTATTTATTTATTTATTTATTTATTTATTTATTTATTTAATATATGAAATTTATTGTCAAATTGGTTTCCATACAACACCCAGTGCTCATCCCAAAAGGGGCCCTCCTCAATACCCATCACCCACCCTCTCCTCCCTCCCACCCCCCATCAACCCTCAGTTTGTTCTCAGTTTTTAACAGTCTCTTATGCTTTGGCTCTCTCCCACTCTAACCTCTTTTTTTTTTTTTTTCCTTCCCCTCCCCCATGGGTTCCTGTTAAGTTTCTCAGGATCCGATTAAGAGTGAAACCATATGGTATCTGTCTTTCTCTGTATGGCTTATTTCATTTAGCATCACACTCTCCAGTTCCATCCACGTTGCTACAAAAGGCCATATTTCATTTTTTCTCATTGCCACGTAGTATTCCATTGTGTATATAAACCACAATTTCTTTATCCATTCATCAGTTGATGGACATTTAGGCTCTTTCCATAATTTGGCTATTGTTGAGAGTGCTGCTATAAACATTGGGGTAAAAGTGCCCCTATGCATCAGTTATCCTGTATCCCTTGGATAAATTCCTAGCAGTGCTATTGCTGGGTCATAGGGTAGGTCTATTTTTAATTTTCTGAGGAACCTCCACACTGCTTTCCAGAGCGGCTGCACCAATTTGCATTCCCACCAACAGTGCAAGAGGGTTCCTGTTTCTCCACATCCTCTCCAGCATCTATAGTCTCCTGATTTGTTCATTTTGGCCACTCTGACTGGCGTGAGGTGATACCTGAGTGTGGTTTTGATTTGTATTTCCCTGATAAGGAGCGACATTGAGCATCTTTTCATGTGCCTGTTGGCCATCTGGATGTCTTCGTTAGAAAAGTGTCTATTCATGTTTTCTGCCCATTTCTTCACTGGGTTATTTGTTTTTCGGGTGTGGAGTTTGGTGAGCTCTTTATAGATTTTGGATACTAGCCCTTTGTCCGATATGTCATTTGCAAATATCTTTTCCCATTCCGTTGGTTGCCTTTTAGTTTTGTTGGTTGTTTCCTTTGCTGTGCAGAAGCTTTTTATCTTCATAAGGTCCCAGTAATTCACTTTTGCTTTTAATTCCCTTCCCTTTGGGGGATGTGTCGAGTAAGAGATTGCTACGGCTGAGGTCAGAGAGGTCTTTTCCTGCTTTCTCCTCTAAGGTTTTGATGGTTTCCTGTCTCACATTCAGGTCCTTTATCCATTTTGAGTTTATTTTTGTGAATGGTGTGAGAAAGTGGTCTAGTTTCAACCTTCTGCATGTTGCTGTCCAGTTCTCCCAGCACCATTTGTTAAAGAGACTGTCTTTTTTCCATTGGATGTTCTTTCCTGCTTTGTCAAAGCTGAGTTGGCCATACGTTTGTGGGTCTAGTTCTGGGGTTTCTATTCTATTCCATTGGTCTATGTGTCTGTTTTTGTGCCAATATCATGCTGTCTTGATGATGACAGCTTTGTAGTAGAGGCTGAAGTCTGGGATTGTGATGCCTCCTGCTTTGGTCTTCTTCTTCAAAATTACTGTGGCTATTCGGGGCCTTTTGTGGTTCCATATGAATTTTAGGATTGCTTGTTCTAGTTTCGAGAAGAATGCTGGTGCAATTTTGATTGCGATTGCATTGAATGTGTAGATAGCTTTGGGTAGTATTGACATTTTGACAATATTTATTCTTCCAATCCATGAGCAGGGAATGTCTTTCCATTTCTTTAAATCTTCTTCAATTACCTTCATAAGCTTTCTATAGTTTTCAGCATACAGATCCTTTACATCTTTGGTTAGATTTATTCCTAGGTATTTTATGCTTCTTGGTGCAATTGTGAATGGGATCAGTTTCTTTATTTGTCTTTCTGTTGCTTCATTGTTAGTGTATAAGAATGCAACTGATTTCTGTACATTGATTTTGTATCCTGCAACTTTGCTGAATTCATGTATCAGTTCTAGCAGACTTTTGGTGGAGTCTATCGGATTTTCCATGTATAATATCATGTCATCTGCAAAAAGCGAAAGCTTGACTTCATCTTTGCCAATTTTGATGCCTTTGATTTCCTTTTGTTGTCTGATTGCTGATGCTAGAACTTCCAGCACTATGTTAAACAACAGCGATGAGAGTGGGCATCCCTGTCGTGTTCCTGATCTCAGGGAAAAAGCTCTCAGTTTTTCCCCATTGAGGATGATGTGAGCTGTGGGCTTTTCATAAATGGCTTTTATGATCTTGAAGTATGTTCCTTCTATCCCGACTTTCTCAAGGGTTTTTATTAAGAAAGGGTGCTGGATTTTGTCAAAGGCCTTTTCTGCATCGATTGACAGGATCATATGGTTCTTCTCTTTTTTTTTGTTAATGTGATGTATCACGTTGATTGATTTGCGAATGTTGAACCAGCCCTGCATCCCAGGAATGAATCCCACTTGATCATGGTGAATAATTATTTTTATATGTCGTTGAATTCGATTTGCTAGTATCTTATTGAGAATGTTTGCATCCATATTCATCAGGGATATTGGCCTGTAGTTCTCTTTTTTTACTGGGTCTCTGTCTGGTTTAGGAATCAAAGTAATACTGGCTTCATAGAATGAGTCTGGAAGTTTTCCTTCCCTTTCTATTTCTTGGAATAGCTTGAGAAGGATAGGTATTATCTCTGCTTTAAACGTCTGGTAGAACTCCCCTGGGAAGCCATCTGGTCCTGGAGTCTTATTTGTTGGGAGATTTTTGATGACTGATTCAATTTCTTCGCTGGTTATGGGTCTGTTCAAGCTTTCTATTTCCTCCTGGTTGAGTTTTGGAAGCGTGTGGGTGTTTAGGAATTTGTCCATTTCTTCCAGGTTGTCCAGTTTGTTAGCATATAATTTTTCATAGTATTCCCTGATAATTGCTTGTATCTCTGAGGGGTTGGTTGTAATAATTCCATTTTCATTCATGATTTTATCTATTTGGGTCATCTTTCTTTTCTTTTTGAGAAGCCTGGCTAGAGGTTTATCAATTTTGTTTATTTTTTCAAAAAACCAACTCTTGGTTTCGTTGATCTGCTCTACGGTTTTTTTAGATTCTATATTGTTTATTTCTGCTCTGATCTTTATTATTTCTCTTCTTCGGCTGGGGTTAGGCTGCCTTTGCTGTTCTGCTTCTATTTCCTTTAGGTGTCCTGTTAGATTTTGTATTTGGGATTTTTCTTGTTTCTTGAGATAGGCCTGGATTGCAATGTATTTTCCTCTCAGGACTGCCTTCGCTGTGTCCCAAAGCGTTTGGATTGTTGTATTTTCATTTTCGTTTGTTTCCATATATTTTTTAATTTCTTCTCTAATTGCCTGGTTGACCCACTCATTCGTTAGTAGGGTGTTCTTTAACCTCCATGCTTTTGGAGGTTTTCCAGACTTTTTCCTGTGGTTGATTTCAAGCTTCATAGCATTGTGGTCTGAAAGTATGCATGGTATAATTTCAATTCTTGTAAACTTATGAAGGGCTGTTTTGTGACCCAGTATATGATCTATCTTGGAGAATGTTCCATGTGCACTCGAGAAGAAAGTATATTCTGTTGCTTTGGGATGCAGAGTTCTAAATATATCTGTCAAGTCCATCTGATCCAATGTATCATTCAGGGCCCTTGTTTCTTTATTGACTGTGTGTCTAGATGATCTATCCATTTCTGTAAGTGGGGTGTTAAAGTCCCCTGCAATGACCACATTCTTATCAATAAGGTTGCTTATGTTTATGAGTAATTGTTTTATATATTTGGGGGCTCCGGTATTCGGCGCATAGACATTTATAATTGTTAGCTCTTCCTGATGGATAGACCCTGTAACTATTATATAATGCCCTTCTTCATCTCTTGTTACAGCCTTTAATTTAAAGTCTAGTTTGTCTGATATAAGTATGGCTACTCCAGCTTTCTTTTGGCTTCCAGTAGTATGATAAATAGTTCTCCATCCCCTCACTCTCAATCTAAAGGTGTCCTCAGGTCTAAAATGAGTCTCCTGTAGACAGCAAATAGATGGGTCTTGTTTTTTTATCCATTCTGATACCCTATGTCTTTTGGTTGGTGCATTTAATCCATTTACATTCAGTGTTATTATAGAAAGATACGGGTTTAGAGTCATTGTGATGTCTGTATGTTTTATGCTTGTAGTGATGTCTCTGGTACTTTGTCTCACAGGGTCCCCCTTAGGATCTCTTGTAGGTCTGGTTTAGTGGTGACAAATTCCTTCAGTTTTTGTTTGTTTGGGAAGACCTTTATCTCTCCTTCTATTCTAAATGACAGACTTGCTGGATAAAGGATTCTCGGCTGCATATTTTTTCTGTCTAGCACACTGAAAATCTCGTGCCAATTCTTTCTGGCCTGCCAAGTTTCAAAAGAGAGATCAGTCACGAGTCTTATAGGTCTCCCTTTATATGTGAGGGGGCACGTTTACCCCTGCTGCTTTCAGAATTTTCTCTTTATCCTTGTATTTTGCCAGTTTCACTATGATATGTCGTGCAGAAGATCGATTCAAGTTACGTCTGAAGGGAGTTCTCTTTGCCTCTTGGATTTCAATGCCTTTTTCCTTCCCCAGTTCAGGGAAGTTCTCAGCTATTACTTCTTCAAGTACCCCTTCAGCACCTTTCCCTCTCTCTTCCTCCTCTGGGATACCAATTATGCGTATATTATTTCTTTTTAGTGTATCACTTAGTTCTCTAATTTTCCCCTCATACTCTTGGATTTTTTTCTCTCTCTTTTTCTCAGCTTCCTCTTTTTCCATAACTTTATCTTCTAGTTCACCTATTCTCTCCTCTGCCTCTTCATTCCGAGCCGTGGTGGTTTCCATTTTGTTTTGCATTTCGTTTAAAGCGTTTTTCAGCTCCTCGTGACTGTTCCTTAGTCCCTTGATCTCTGTAGCAAGAGATTCTCTGCTGTCCTCTATACTGTTTTCAAGCCCAGCGATTAATTTCATGACTATTATTCTAAATTCACTTTCTGTTATATTATTTAAATCCTTTTTGATCAGCTCATTAGCTGTTGTTATTTCCTGGAGATTCTTCTGAGGGGAATTCTTCCGCTTGGTCATTTTGGATAGTCCCTGGCATGGTGAGGACCTGCAGGGCACTTCCCCTGTGCTGTGGTGTATAACTGGAGTTGGTGGGCGGGGCCGCAGTCCGACCTGATGTCTGCCCCCAGCCCACCGCAGGGGCCACAGTCAGACTGGTGTGTGCCTTCTCTTCCCCTCTCCTAGGGGTGGGATTCACTGTGGGGTGGCGTGGCCCGTCTGAGCTACTTGCACACTGCCAGGCTTGTGATGCTGGGGATCTGGCGTATTAGGTGGGGTGGGTAGGCAAGGTGCACAGGGGCAGGAGGAGCAGGCTTAGCTCGCTTCTCCTTAGGTGATCCACTTCAGGAGGGGCCCTGTGGCAGCGGGAGGGAGTCAGATCCGCTGCTGGAGGTTTGGCTCCGCAGAAGCACAGAGTTGGGTGTTTGCGCAGAGCGAGCAAGTTCCCTGGCAGGAACTGGATCCCTTTGGGATTTTGGCTGGGGGATGGGCGGGGGAGATGGCGCTGGCGAGCGCCTTTGATCCCCACCAAACTGAGCTCTGTCGTCCGGGGGCTCAGCAGCTCTCCCTCCCTTTGTCCTCCAGCCTTCCCGCTTTCCGAGCAGAGCTGTTCACTTATGACCTCCCAGACGCTAAGTCGCGCTTGCTGTCGGAACACAGTCCGTCAGGCCCCTCCGCTTTTGCAAGCCAGACTCGGGGGCTCTGCTTGGCCGGCGAGCCGCCCCCCTGCCCCGGCTCCCTCCCGCCAGTCCGTGGAGCGCGCACCGCCTCGCCGCCCTTCCTACCCTCTTCCGTGGGCCTCTAGTCTGCGCTTGGCTCCGGAGACTCCATTCTGCTAGTCTTCTGGCGGTTTTCTGGGTTATTTCGGCAGGTGTAGGTGGAATCTAAGTGATCAGCAGGACGCGCGGTGAGCCCAGCGTTCTCCTACGCCACCATCTTCCCTCCGCCTGAACATGATTTTTTCCAGAAACCTCCTTACTGACGCCCCCATTCTTCTTTGCTGGAGCTCTGCGAGCTACAGTCGGTAGGCGGCGGCTGCCAGGAAAATTCGACTCTATTATTTTTAATTAAGAAAATACTCTTTCCATAGGTGCTTGGTTACCTGGTAAGTTTGAGAAATTTTATTTCAGTGGAGGATAATCTTTTGAATCTTAGAATCATAGTTAGTCTTACTGAGAAATGATCTCAAATGCTTCATTTCAGTTAGAGTCACTTCTTCAAAAGCAAATTTTATCCTATGAAACATGCAGTATAAATGGTTTCTTTTTATAATTATTTAAAATGTTATATTAAATTTCCAAGCTGTTGTAGGTTTTTCAATTTCTTTCCATTGGGGAACAAAATATAAATTTATCCAAGTAAATAAATATTTTTAAAAAATCAAGATAGTACCACTTAGGGTTCATTCTTTCCAGGGCAATAACCACATTTTTACAAAATTATTTGGTCACATAAATTGAATGTAGGGTTAAAATTACCTATCCATTTATAATGTGTGTATGTATTTGCATGCCTGTGTCCATCTGGCTGTTTGAGTTTGTCAGTCTTGAACTGAGAGAAAATAAACAGTATGAAAGATGAACAGTGGAACATAGGTCTGCCTCTTACATATTGCAGGGCATGGGTCTCTTCCTTAGAGGCAATAGTTACTACCAACTTCTCAGGCTTTCTTCCAGAAATACCTTCTCTATATTCAAGAATGTCCCCATTTATCATTCACTATCATCTCTGTATATACCTACCTATGATAATTTTTTACTTTTTATTTTAAAAATTTTAATTCCAGTATGGTTAACATACAGTGTTAGTTTCAGATGTACAATGTAGCGATTCTATAATTCTATACGTTACTGAGTGTTCGTCATGATGAATGTACTCTTTAATTCCCATCACCTTTTTGGCCCATCCGTCCACCTACCTCCCCTCTGATAACCATCAGTCTGCTCTCCACAGACTCTAAATAGTTTGCTTTTTGGTTTGTCTCTTTGTTTTTCCTTTGTTCATTGGTTTTGTTTCTTAAATTCCATATATGAGTAAAATCATATGATACTGTTTTTTCTCTGACTTGTCTCCCTTAGCATTATACCCTCTAGATTTATCCACATTGTGGCAAATGAGAAGATTTCTTTCTTTCTTATGGTTGAGTAACATTCCTGTGTGTGTGTGTGTGTGTGTGTGTGTGTATACATTTGTGTCTTGATTTTGGATACTAACCCTTGATGAGGTATGTCATTGCAAATATCTTCCCTCATTCAGATTATATTTTAGTTTTATTGATTGTTTCCTATGCTGTGCAGAAATGTTTTGTTTTGATGTAGTCCTAATAGTTGTTGCTTTTGTTTCCCTGGCCTCAGGAGACATACCTAGAACGATGTTGCTCTGGCCAGTGTCAGAGAAGTTACTGCCTTTGCTCTCCTCTAGGATTTTTATGGTCTCAGGTCTCAGGTTTAGGTCCTTAATCCATTTTGAGTTTATTTTTTTATAGGATGGAAGAAAGTGCTCCAGTTTATTCTTTTGCATGTAGCTGTTCAGTTCTCCCCCCACTGTTTGTTAAAGAGACAGTTTTTTTTTCCCATTGCATATTATTTCCTTTGTTGTCAAAGGTTAATTGACCACATAATTTTAGGTTTATTTCTGGACTCGCTATTCTCTGCCATCGATCTCCGTGTCTATTTTTGTGCCTTTTGATTACTACACCTGGAATTAGGATACCTCTAGTTGCATTCTTTTGATAGGGATTGCATTAAATCTCTAGATTGCTTTGGGTAGTATGGATATTTTAACAATATTTATTCTTCGAATCCATGAACATGAACATCTTGCCATTTGTGTCATCTTCAGTTTCTTTCATCAATGTTTGATAGTTTTCAGAGTACAGGTCTTAAACCTCCTTAGTTAAGTTTATTTCTGGGGCGCCTGGGTGGCTCAGTCGGTTGAGCAGCCAACTTCGGCTCAGGTCGTGATCTCGTGGTCCGTGAGTTCGAGCCCCGCGTCGGGCTCTGTGCTGACGGCTCGGAGCCTGGAGCCTGTTTCGAATTCTGTGGCTCCCTCTCTCTGACCCTCGCCCGTTCATGCTCTGTCTCTCTCTGTCTCAAAAATAAATAAACATTGAAAAAAAAGTTTATTTCTAAGTATTTTATTATACTTGGTGTAATTATAAATGGTATTGTTACCTTAATTTCTCTTCTATCTCCTTATTAGTGAATAGAAATGCCATGGATTTCTGTATACTGATTTTGTATTCTGCGTCCTTACTGAATCAATTTATCAGTTCTAGTAGTGTTTTTGGTGGCCTTTCAGGTTTATATAAACTTGCCTATTAAATTTTTATATTAACACAAATGATGCCGTTCTGTCAATACCTCTGAACATACCATTTTCATTTACTAATAATATTGTACCATATCAGAATAGGTACTTATGCAACTATTCACTAAATGAAAGAGAAAGAATGACCTGGAGAGAATATTTATCCATCTGTATTTTCTAAATCCTGTAGAGCAAATAATTTAAAAAATAGTGTTTTCTGGAAAAAAAAACAGACTCTTTGGTTTAAAGGAGTAGATATCTCCAGAATTCGTTAGTGAGCAGTGTTATTTTATATCAAACATTTTAAACACATAGGGTTTTCATAAGCTGCTCATGTTCAGCATCTGCAACCTATGGATTCTTGTTATGTCAAGAATGATTACATTTTCCGGTACAAAATAATATCCCTCTCATTTCCTTTAAGCCTCTCAAGTTTCTAAGTCTTGAGGATACTACAACCAAACACTTTGTAAACAATTGTTTTTTTTTTTTTTTTCAACAATATGGATAAAAAAGAGACTTATTCCTTGGTACTTGCCCTGTGGGTCCTGTAGGCACAGCATTTTTCCTCCCATACAGGAGAGGAAGAGAGGAGTAAGTAGTGGGTCTGGGGAGCAAATAGGGACAGGGCTCCTGGATGATGTGTGGGACAGCTGGCTCCACTGAAGAACTGGAGAGAGTGTGGATTAGTAAAGTAAATAAAGTAAGATGACTTGGTAGAGGTGTATCAAGCCAGATATTAAACCTTAGGAGTGTCCTCTGTTTCTTAAGCTGGCATCTTGGGCCAGATTTATACAGTGAGTGTCTTTGTGGCTTCCCACTCTATGAAGATTCAAAGTTTGATTGCACTTCGTGAAAACTCCAGCAGAATTTAAATTTACTCCCACCTACCATGTCATGACTAAGCCTATGTGCAGGACTTACTGCAAATCTCCTGGATGGGGGTTCCTTTCAGTTTTGCCTTGAAGGCACACCTTGATAATAGGCATATCAATCCTCTCTCACTCTGATCTTGAGTGTACTTGAATTTTCAGTTTGGCTAACTGCACCTTTTTGTAGTTCCCAAGAAGGAATGATTTTTTTTTTTTTTTCCCTGTAGTACTCAGAGGAGAGTTTGGAAGAATATGGACTTCAGTTGCCATCTTGATTTGAAAGATGTCATTTACCTCACTTTAAATTGAGCCTAAAATGGGTTCAGTGACTTGGCCAGGCTCACATTAGGTGGCTCAAACTTATATCTTTTCAACCCAAATTTTATGTTTTCCCCATTAAGGGAGACATGACACATAGTGCTTAAGAGTGGAGGCCCTAGTGAATAATAGACAGGTTCTAACATCTGGAAGAATGGACCCATTAATGGGCCATTTTGGGGACCTCAGTCTCCAGGGCTGATTGGAGAGAAAGCAAAAACCTGCAAGGGGAATTTCCCCTTTTACTGTCTTCTTTACAATGGGACCACTGATTTTAATCATGTATTTGATCATGCTTCATCTAACATTCTCATCATTGCCTTAACAATTGTCATGACAACTGATGACTTACAGAACTCATTTGAGAAATAATGATCATGGAGCCGTATATCCTCTGTACCCACCTTCCCATTGTCCTGCTCCAGGCCCAGAATGTCTAGGTTCAAATACCTCATTCGTAGCCACTGCAACCCAAGTTAAATCATTAATATCAGTAGCGAAAATGATAACGTTCATCTTACAGACTTGTAAGAATGAATAAGAATGAATGAGTGAGGACCTGAATGAGTAAGAATGAATGAGTGAGGACCTGAAAAGTGACAGAAGGGGAACTCTGCCTTCCCAGACATGTTGTTCTACTGTGGACCAGGCTCCTGTAATTGTTACTGGAGATGACATAGAAACTACCAATGTCAAGTTGGTCTCTTTTTGGGAGAGATGATAAATGCATATAAAAAAAATGTTGGATGAATTCCCAATATTAGTTTCCTTACTTATTACTATAACTGTTCTTCACATGGGCCCACTAAGTCCAGAAACTAAGTAAGAAAACTCTTTATCAATAAAAGTAGTGGATGTGAATTTTCAAAAATTCACATATGTTTAGGGATTTTCCAAAATTGTATAAAAAAAAGATGATTCACAGGTTTCAAGTACTAACTCCACTTTTATTTTAAGCAAATTTAATTGTGTCTTCATCATGTTTTCATGGCTCACCAAGTTACTTTAGTGAATGTTGTCTGCTGAGAGGGTGAGATTATAACCTGACCAGTCCAGGTAGTTGGGAAACTACAAAGGCTGAGCTGAATACATTCTCTAGTTCTGACATTAGGTGTCACTACAATCAAGGGAAAGCAGAGCAAGCAAAGGAGTAGCAAAGTGGAATTGTAATATGGAGGAAGAAAGATACACATTTAAATTGTGGTGTGAAGTATCTGGAGAAGAACCTATGACTTCAAGGTTTGCATATTCACATTGTCATGGAAAGAAAAGAACATCCTAATAGATGTAAAAGCATCCATTTTCCTAAAACTCGTAAGAAATACTTGCTGACTACTTTGCATATCTTGCTGTTTCTTCCCCTAACTGATGGTGAAACTGACAGAGGCTGCCAGGAATTTTCAAACAAGATAATTTTAATTTGTTATGAATGAGATTTTCATAGACCAGCTCACCTTAAGAGTCTAATTCTTAAAATTACTTAAAGGAAGATTTTAAGTTTAAGCTTTAAGTATATTTTAATTACATAACTTATTGGATGTTTCAAAAGACGTTTTGCTTGATGAAGATGTTATCAACCATTGACCTTAAAGATTGAAATTAAGATTCAATGACCTTAAATTAAAAATTTATTTCCTACTTGGAAGGTTTTTTTTTTCTTCCACGTCACTGCCATTTGTGTGCTAAGTGTATCGTTATCAGATACATTCACATTTGTTTAAGGAAAATATTTGTAAACAGTTGGAGAGAATGGAGCCCATCTAATGTTTCCCTTAATTGTTAGGCAACACGGTCAACTGAAAAGTCTGAAAAGTTCATACTCCTAAGAGATGTATTAAATTAATTTTCCCATGTGTATGCATTGGCAAACACCATTGGAATAGATTAAGAGTATTAATGACTCTAATGTCGTATGTATTGATGAGTCAAATGGATGCTAACTCAAGTGATGTCTGAGGGTTCTAGGGGGAAAAAGAGTGTTCCATTTGTATGTGGGGTAGGGCTGGTGATGAGCATTTCATGAAGCAGCTATTTATGAATCAAACTTATGAAGTAATTGAACATAGTAACAACTGGAATGGCAGTATTGGATTGAGTATCAGCTTCATGTGTATATAACTCAACTTACCAAGGGTCCACAGGATCTCTGGTTTAGACTCCCAAAACAAGTACCAAAGTTCAGTCTTGCTTCCCTGTTGATAATGGTCTCTACTGACAGAGTTTGAATGGGAGTGGTTTTAGTGATGGGGAGTTTGGACCTGGGGAAAAAGTGGGAAAGATCTGGAGGGAAGATTGGTCTGTGCATTTCTGTAACTCTTTCTTCCTCAAGCTGTGATGGAGGCCTGGACTCACCCCCTCTCAAGGTTCTTTTGGGCATTATGAGCTTAATGGTTTACTGAAGATTTAGAAAGATGAGTATCTGACACAAGTACATTACTTTGGTGATGCTGGGGAGTATATTGATGATGGAGATACAAGTGGGCTTCTCAGTGTTAGAGATAAACACAATTTAAGGTGTCTTGAACACTGCTTTCTTTGTCTCACTTGATAATATACCAGCTTGCATTATATGAAAACTGTTGAATTTATTTGGTCAGAGAAAGAAGACCAGATGGTATGGTCTAGAGAGCAGGCTGCTGTCATGTGCAAGGTGTTTCTGCATCATTTGCAATGGCTAGATTGTGATCCTGTAGTAATTGTCCAACTCTTATTTGATATTTTATTGATGGTTTGGATTTTGTTGGTTTTCTTCTCTGAAAAGAAATGGATGTATGACATATCTCAGACTAGTGATTTTAGTATTGTTTTGAATCTGCTGTAATTATTGAAACTGTTCTTGCGCATCTCAGTATTATCTTGATGATTCACAACCAAACTTACAACTAAGTTATCCAGGTTATATTAATCTTTACATTAGCATGCCTTAGAATTGCTAATTTTTTATAACTGGAAAGAATGAAATACCTAAATATGTCTCAATCTGCTTCTGCCAAGCTGTTTCAATAATTATGTTCACAGCCAAAAGTATAGATGTGTCATAAAATGTTAAAACTATGAACATATACTTAGTTACTATTGCTTCAAGAATTAATGATGATCTTCATAATTAGGGACCTTGTCTACCAACGTGAGGAAGGCACTGATGTCACAATATGCTGTATTTTACACTATACAAAAATTAATTTCTTTTAATTCCACAGTTTAGTATTCTTTACCCACATTTACTTAGTTTGTTTCTTTAAATTTCACTGATAGCTGCATACTTTTTGTTCCAATTCCTTGACAGTTTTATTTCTTATGATTGGTACCATCATACATTTATGGATTTCATGGTATAAGTTAGTTGTACTCTTCTCAAAATGTGAAATTACCTTGATGCTATGGTAGTTTTAAGTACGATACCCGCAAATGAGTTTAGAGGTCGGAGTATGAAAAGTGTCACAGACCAAACTGAGGAGCTCCTATTATGGCTTCTCTCAACACACAGAGAGAAGCAAGGGGAAAGAGATGTTATAATTAACACGACTTACATGGAATGCAAATGGAGAGGAAGGCCACATGCTTAAATCTTGTGCTATATATAAAATCTGTACTTCCTGCCCCTTTCTGCTAGATAGCTCGTCCATGCTAATAGTGGGTTTATGATAATGGAGTTTGGAGATGGGCAAGGGGATCAGTAGAAGAAAGGTACCTGAGTCAACTTGTCCTATTGAAGAGAAATAGGACAAAACATCGGACCGGTAGCTCTAAACAAAGAGCAATGGCTTTTATTTGTGTGGGGTAGAAAACGTGGGGAGCCAGTATGAGTGTCATCAATAGGTGACTGATTTAAACATGACATTAACGAAGGAGGCATGATTGGAACCTAGGAAATTTGCAAGAATTTTGGCACCTTAGTTGAGACTTGAATTCACGTAATTGTATGCAAATTATTTTAAGTTACACTTTAATTACTTTTTTTTTGTCTCCAAAATATCTTTATTATTTTTTTTCTCATTGACAATTCAATCAAGGGTAGTACATTACATTTAAGTATATGCCTGTAACGTTCTTTAATCTACAATAATAACCTCATGCCTCTTTAAATGACATTACAAGATATTCTCCAGTAAAGCCACCAAAGCATTCTTATTTCTTTGTGTGAAGGTTTTTCATTACAGATTAAATTTCTTTAAGGCAAATACTCAGATTTTCCATTTCCTCTTTTGGACATTTTATCATTTTTGTCATCTTAGTCCTTCGAATCTGTCAAAAACTCTTCTTGTTCTGTTTTCTATCCAGCTTCTTCTTAGTGGAAGGGAGATTCACCTCTAGGAGAAAGTGACCCAAATTCCAGGAGCACATTTTCTGGGTTTATTTGTCCCATCCCCCACCCATCTCTGTCCATTGACACTCAGTTTGTTCTCTGTCTTAAGAGACTCTTACCATTTGTTTCCACCCTCTCTCTTTTTTCCCCTTCGCGTATGTTCATCTGTTTTGTTTCCTAAATTCCACATATGAATGAAATCATATGGTATTTGTCTTTCTCTGATTCACTTACTTTGGTTAGCCTAATACCTTCTAGCTCCATCCCCATCATTGCAAATGGGAAGATTTCATTCTTTTTGATGCCCGAATAATACTCCTATATATATTTCCCACATCTTTATCCATTCATCAGTCGATGGACACTTGGTCTTTTTCCATAGTTCAGCTATCATTGATAATGTTGCTATAATAACACTACTATAAATACTGGGTGCATGTACCCCTTTGAATCTGTATTTTTGTATCCTTTGGGTAAATACTTAGTAGTCCAGTTGGATCATAGGATCGTTCTATTATTTATTTCTTGGGGAACTACCATATTGTTCTCTGGAATGGCTGTACCAGTTTGCATTCCCATCAACAATGTAAGAGAGTTCTCCACTTTCTCCACATCCTTACTAACATCTGTTGTTTCCTGTGTTGTTAATTTTAGCCACTCTAAAAGGTGTGAGGTGATAACTCACTGTGGTTTTGATTTGTATTTCCCTGATAATAAGTGATGTTGAGCATCTTGTCTTGGGTTTGTTGGCCATCTGGATGTGTTCTTTGGTAAAATGTCAATTCATGTCTTCTGCCCATTTCTTAACTGGGTTATTTGGTTTTGGGTGTTGAGTTTGATTAAGTTCTTCATAGATTTTTGGACACTAACCCTTTATCAGATACATTGTTAACAAATATGTTCTCCCATTCCATAGGCTGCCTTCTACTTTTGTTGATTGTTTCCTTCGCTTTTTATCTTGTTGAGATGAAAGTCCCAGGAGTGGACATTTGCTTTTGTTTCCCTTGCCTTTGGTGACATGTCTAGTATGAAGTTGTTCTGGCCGAGGTCAAAGAGGTTGACACCTGTATTCCCCTCTAAGATTTTGATGGTTTCCTGTGTGACATTTAGGTATTTCTTCTATTTTGAATTTATTTTTGTGTATGGCATAGGAAAATGAAGTTGAAGATTAGTTGGCCATATAACAGTGGGTCCATTTCTGGGTTTTCTCTTCTGTTCCATCGATCTATGTGTCTGTGCTTGTGCCAGTACCATACTATCTTGGTGACTGCAGATTTGTAAAATAACTTGAAGTCCAGAATTGTGATGCCTCCTACTTTGCTTTTCTTTTTTCAGGATTTCTTTGACTATTTGGTGTATTTTATGGTTCTGTACAAATTTTAGGATTATTTGTTTAGCTTTGTGAAAAATGCTGGTGGTATTTTGATAGGGACTGCATTAAATATGTAGATTGCTTTGGGTAGTATAGACATTTAAACAATGTTCTTTCAGTGCACGGACGTGGAAGGCTTTTCCATTTCTTTGTGTCCTCTTCAATTTCTTTCACAAGTGTCCTGTGGTGTTCAGAGTACAGATCATTCACTTGTTTGGTTACGTTTATTCCTAGGTATCTTAGGGTTTTTGGTGCAATTGTAAATGGAATCAATTCCTTGATTTCTTTTTCTGCTGCTTCATTTTGGTGTATAGAAATACAACAAATTTCTGTACATTGATTTTTACATCCTGCAACTTTGTTGAATTCATGTATTAGTTCTAGAAATCTTATGGTGGGGTCTTTTGGGTTTTTTACATAGAGAATCATGTTGTCTGCGAATAGTGAAAGTTTGACTTCATCCTTGCTGATTTCCATGGCTTTTACTTCTTTTTGCTGACTGCTGACTTCCAGTACTGTGTTAAACTCTGTCTTGTTCCTGACTGTAGAGGAAAGGCTCTCAGTTTTTCCCTACTGAGGATTATATTAGCTATGGGTCTTTCATATATGGCTTTTATCATGTTGATGTATATTCTACCTATACTTACTTTGTTGAGGGTTTTTATCAGGAATGGATGCTGTATTTTGTCAAAGGTTTTTTTCTGCATCTATTGACATGATCATATAGTTCTTTTTTTTAAAAAAAAATAATTTTAGAGAGAGAGAGGGAGGGGAGAGGGGCAGAGGGAGAGAATTACTAGAAGGCTCCATGATCAACATGGAACCTGATGTGGGTCTTGATCCCACAACTTTGGGATTGTGAGCTGAGCCAAAATCAAGAGTAAGACACTCAACTGACTGAGCCACCTGGGTGCCCCAGGATCATAGGGTTCTTCTCCTTTATTTTGTTAATGTGTTGTGTATCATTGATTTATTTGTATATGCAGAGTGTTTTTTTTTTCCTTTTTTGATAAACACAGTATAGTACTGTAAATGTATTTTCTTTTCCTTTATAATTTTCTTAAGCTTAATTTATCAAAACCATATAGTATATAATACAAATAACACACAAAATATGTGTTATCCAACTATGTTATAGGTAACGGTTCTTGTCAACAGTAGGCTATTAGTAATTAAGTTTTGGGGGTATCAAAAATTAAATGCAGATTTTTGACTGTGCACAGGGTTGGTGCCTCTAACCCCTACTTTATTCAAAGATCAACTGTGTACTTCTGTAACCATCTGCACAGTTAAGATATAGAATATTTCCATCAACCTCCATCCTCCAAAATTCCCTTAGGCCATTTCCCACACCTGGTCCAAGAGACCACTAGTCAACTTTGTTACTATAGATTAGTTGTGTCTTAAAAAAATTTTTTAAAAAATATTTGTTTTTGAAACAGAGACAGAGCATGAGCAAGGAAGGGGAAGAGAGAGAGGGAGACACAGAATCCAAAGCAAGCGCTGAGCTGTGAGCACAGAGCCCAATGGGGGGCTTGAACCCACATACTGTGAGATCATGAACTGAGCTGAAGTCGGACACTTAACCAACTGAGCCACCCCTAATTTTGTCTTTTTAAAGAAACATATATATGATGTAGTCTTTTGTGTTTAGCTTCTTTTGCTAACCACAATGTTTTTGAGATTCATCCATTTTGTTGCTTCTATTAGTAAACCATTCTTAATGATTGCTGAATATTATTCCATTGTGTTGCTATATGTCTATGTATTTAGCTATTCATCTATTGTTCAACATTACGGTTGTTTGTAGCTTTGGGTTATTATGAATAAAGCTGCTGTTAGCATCCAAGTGCCAGGCTTTGTGTGGATATGTTCTTATGTCTTTCGGACAAACAACTGTTTCAGAGTCATGGGATAAGTGTGTGTTTAGTGTAATAAGAAACTACCAAACTATTGTCTAAAATTACACTAATTTCTATTGACATGACTTGTTCCACACAGTTGTCAACATCTACTATTGTGAATCTTTAATTTTAGACATTCAAAGGATGTTTAGTGATACCTCCTTATAGTTTTTTTTTTTTTTTTTCTAATCACAAATTACTTAGAGCATTTTTTCATGTACTTGTCATTTGTATATCTTCCTTGGTAAAAACTCAATTAATGTATTTTCCTTACTTTTTAAAAATGAGGTTGTTACTAAGTTGTTAGGAGTAGTTACATATGGTGAATACAACTTTTTTTTTTTTTAATGGAGAATATTGTCTTCCAGTGTGTAGCTTGTTTTCTAATTTTCCTAGGTCTTTTTTATTTCGTTATCAAAAAAATTTTTTTTAATGTTTATTTTTGAGAGAGGACAGAGTTTGAGGGGGTAAGAGGAAGAGAGACAAGGAGACAGAATCTGAAGCAGACTCCAGGCTCTGAGCCTTCAGCACAGAGCCCGATGCAGGGCTCAAACCCACAAACTGTGAGATCATGACCTGAGATGAAGTCAGACGCTTAATCAACTGAGCCACCCAGGCGCCCCTAATTTTCCTAGGTCTTACTATGAACAGACATTTTAAAAATTCCCTTTTCTAACTTTGTGTGTGTCTGTTTAAGAAATCTTTACTTACTCCAGTATTGCAAAATATTCTTTCCTATATTCTAGAAACTGTATTGTTTTAGCTTGTAGGTTTAGGCCCGTAATCTACTTTATTTTGGTGTATGTTCCCCGTGCACTTGAGAAGATGCATATTTTGTTATTCCTTGGCAGAGTATTCTATAAGTATAAATTCGATCAAAGTGGTTGATAGTGTTGTTCGTATTTTCTATATGTTCTTTCTGTTTTCTATAAAATTAATAATTTTCTGTCCTTGTATCTATTAGTTATTGCAAGAGAAAGTTGAAATACCTCATAATCATGAATTTAGCTCTTTTGAGTCTGTCACTTTTTTTGCCTCATGGGTATGAAACTCCATATATATGTGTATATATGTAGTATATGTGTATATATACATATACATACACATATAATTTAGGATAGTTGCATATTTATGACAAATGGGCCTTTTGTCGTTATGAATTCTCTCTCTTCATCTATCCTCCAGTCTACAATCCTGCCCTTATCCTGCAGTCTCTTATTTCTGATATTAATATAACACCTCTTTCCTGGGATTTATGTTTGTATAGCATATGTTATTTCTATCTTTATACTATAAACTTCAAATATTTATAGTTTAAGTGAGTTTCTTGGATAGAGGAAACAGTTGTTTACTCTTCTAATCTAGACTGATTACCTGTTTTAATTGGGCTATTTAGACAACTTTCATTTAATGTGTTTATTGATATAGCTGGGTTTAAATCAATCATTTTATTGTTTGTTATCCATTTGATCCATCTGTTACTGGTTTCTTTTTTTGCTTTTTCCTTCCCAACTAAGGATTTTTCTTTATTGTTGGTTTATTAACTCTGTTTTTTATATTAGTTTTTAGTTAGTTCTGTTCAAGTGTTGACAACATTTATCTAATGTATCACAGCCTACCGTGATATATCATACCACTTCCTGTGGAATGTAAGAGCCTTACATCAGTTTACTACCATTGCTTCTTCTAACTTTTGTTTTATTGTGGCCATATGTTTTATTTCCATATATGTCTTAGTCACATAATACATTGCTATAATTTCCACGTCTTATTGTTAAATCTTGTAACAGCTACTCCTTTCTGGAAAGAAGTGAAATCTCTGTGTCTTATGAATATTTAATGTTTACTAAGCTCTCCATTTCTCCTTATCCACAAGTAATGCTCTTGTTTTTTTCCATCCTTCTAAATCTTGGTAACAACACACATGTGCTACTTGCTTATTCCATTTGTTCTATCTGTTTCACAGATTTCTTCCTATTCTGGATACAGCTTACATGTTTTTCCATCACATTTGTTTTCTTCTCTTCAGCGATGCTATATGTTTTGTGCATAAGTTTTTCTAGTATGTATTAAGGATTGTGATGACAACTATTATAGAGCGATCTGTTCATTCACAGATGTAAGCAAGTGGCTTTGTTCTTAGATACAAGGAAAGAAGATCTTTGAAATATTTTAGTTGATTAAGTCCATGGCATGCTCATGGTACATTGATTTTTGGCTAAGCGTAACTGACAGGATTTTTTCCTATAAGGGTTATTCAGGTTATTTCAAAGGTAAATTCATAAAATTGTTCTCGGTTTATCAATTCTTTTTTCTGCTCTAAGTGACTTTCTAATGCTGGCTGACATTTAAGAAAAATAATTATCTGGCACCTGGATGGCTTAGTCAGTTAAGCGGCTGACTCCTGATTTCAGGTCAGGTCATGATCTCACAGTTCATGAGATTGAGCCCTGTGTCAGGCTTGTGCTGAGTGTGGAGGCTGCTTGGGATTCTCTCTCTCCCTCACTTGCACTGTCTCTGTTTCTCTCAAAATAAATAAATTACGGGCTATTGTACTAAATATGTGGGGATTTCTCTGTGAAGTTTAAAGAGGTTCTAAGTTTTTGTTTCCTCAAGGTACACTGTTTGGTCACCACCCTCCTGATGTTTACATGAAGCGGACATGGTAAAAGGGCCCACCGTGTTTCTTCCTTGGAAAAGCCTTATCAAGGAAGACCATGAGAACTGGCTTAGCTCTCCCCAACTTAGTGCATTTTTCCTTGGATTTTTTTTTTTTTTTAACTCTTGATACAGTGGCAAAATGATAAGGGCCAAGATAAGGATGTGAGTCTGGACACTAAGAAGCCATTGGTTAAGAATTACCTAGGCTTATAAAGCACCAACACATTTGCACACCTCACTAGAGCTGGCTTTTTTATAGGAGACCATGACTTCAGTGCCTTGCAGTAATAAAAATATACATTGTCAGGCGTGTCTACTTTGTGAATTTTCTTTACAAACCAGTGCAGATGGTAATGGGTTGGTCAAAGTTTTAGCATTCCAAAAATCTCTTTTTCATAGCTTTTTTCCCCCATGGAGTCATGGGTAAATTGTGGTGTAGTATGACAGATTGCTATTAGTACGGGCAAGATCCACATACTTGAGAAGCAACCTCCCTCATAGAGTTTAAAACTCCAGCATTGGAGGCATCTTCTCTGGTTAATACCATAACCTACAAGTGTTTTACTTGCTGGGTAGAATTTGTGAAATCTGGGCTGATGGAAATATTAATTCTGAACTCTTAGGTCAAACTCCCATGTGGAAAAGCAAGATTGGCATTGGAGAACATTTTGATTCCTGATTCTTCTTAGTAGAAAGATGATGCTAGTTAAATATTTGGGGGAGAGGACAGAAAAGGCTCATCTCAAAAAAGATAGCATTTAATTATGTAGGTTTTGGGTTTTAAATTAATTGTGCCACGATTGGTGGGTTGTACAGTATTTGCTAACCTGGAGTGTTCTGTTTCAGGTTTAGCTTCAGTTTCCTTTATATCAATGTGATTGATAAGCACCTGCCAACATCTAGGACCCAAGAGGCAGTCAAAGAAAGAATAATTTTCTAATTCCCCCACCCTTCTCCATGGGCTATCAAGTTAATTCTGATTTCTTTGTTAGATATTTCTTATTTCTGTAATTGGGTATAGGAGTACAGGTGAACAGAGAAAAAATAGAACCGACCTGTGGTGATCTGAGTGGTTTGATTATGTGATATTCAAGGATTCCATTTCTGATCAGGGGCCTTTAGTAGACATTTATGAAGACCTGCTCATGGTTGTCCTTTCAGGGACTCCAGAATGTAGGCCAGCCACTTAGGGATAATGAGGCTGATGAGTAAAGAGTTAAGAAGTGTGAGGGCATTTATACCAGCCATGTTTATACTACTTTGAGTAGAGGTAGAAGAAAAACTTGACAGATAGTAAACCTAAAGTTAAAAATTAAAAGTGGTTCCGTGGGAAAAAGAAAAGGAAGGAGGAGAAAGATACTTAGACTGAACCCACAGTATTTGCACAGTACAAGAAGCAAGTTAAAATATCTTTTACAACCAACTAAAGGCTTTAGGGAAACACTGGACTATCAGAAGAAAAGCTCAACCTTTCTGTTGAAGAAAAAGGAAGCTCATTAAGGTTGAGTTATGTCCCTGAGTGAAGTGGCGAGTACTCAAAATCAGAATTGAAGGGTTAAGGAAAGGCGAATCTTTGAGAGGGAACATATGATAAAGGTCAGTCTGGTTCTCATGGCCCATAACAAAAGAGGCTTGAGAGGGACAGTGTGGAGCCTACTGGGTTATCATAACTCTCTCTCTCTCTTTGAACAGTATCTGGTAAAACAGGGTAATCTGCTCACAAGAGATTGACACTAGATTCCTGAATGGAATCCACTGTTAACTGAATATTGAAGTAGTTGAAATGCAAGGGTAAAAGCATAACTAGAAAATGAGGAAATATTTTTAAATATCTGGAGTGGTTACTAAATACTGAGAAGGAAATTTGGGAACTGGGATCAGTGGTATCACCATTGCTAATTCTGACTTGAAGAGAAAACTATATTTTGGATGCCAAAATCTGAAAGATGGCAATGAAATTGTTTTTCTTGGATAGGTAAATGTAAAATCAGTGGCTGGCCCTGTTTACCTCTTGATAGGAGATTTCTCTTAAGTCCAAATTCATTTGAGTTTACAGATTGGGAGATTATGGAAAACTAGGAATTAGTGCTAAACTGACCAAAAATAAAACCATGGTCTTTTTTCCTTCTATTTTCTCTGTGTTTTATAATTTCTCTCATATAACACAGTCGGCCATTGTGTATGGTTGACTCAATACTCTACTTTCACGTCAGTTTTAGTAATTAGACTGCACAAGAACTACCACTCCTCCAACCCCTACCTCTGCAGACACTGCTCTGTAACTTTACCCTTTACTGGTGTAAGATGTTGGGAAGAACCCTCTAGCTCTGAGCAGTGTCTTTATCAAGGGAGTTGGGGCACTTAGTTCTGCTCAACTACTCCCCAATGTCCATTGATTTTTGCTGTTTACATTAGCACCTCAAAGATTCTATGATCGCCAGAAGATACTGCTGAGGTACAATTCTCAAAATCCCTATTTTAAGATTCTGATTATTTAGTGTCTAAGTTATTGGGGAAAGAGATGTGTGAACAATCCTGTAAACTAGAGCAGAGTTTAAACTGTGTTAACTTTGGTGAATGTTATTATTTGAGCTGAAATTAAGACATTTGCTTTACTACTCCCATGATGTCATGAAGTAAATAAAAATAACGAAACCAAAGCCAGGGTGATTTCAGTCTTCACTATGTCACTCCAGCAGTTTCCAGGAAGTCATGGCTATTTACTATGAGGGATTGTAGAACTGGTTAAAACATTTCCAAAAGTATCATCAGAAAGTGTTAAAATATGTGTTGTAACATACACTATATGCTCCAGGTACACAGTGGTCCAGAACCTGGTCTGCAACTCTGTAACCCTAGTATCTCATGAATATAAACTATTTGGATGAGGTCTCTGGGGTGATGATGAAACAAAGAGAGTTGTGCTGAACTTGGTGAGAACTTGACAGTCACGTACATCTTGCATCCCGTAAAGCTGCCTGGATGGAAGCAACAACATACTGGGAGACAAGTTTGAACATTTAAGTGTCAAGGAAGGGGTTGCAAGTGACCACCCAACATGGTTGCATCTGCCTTTGGGGTGCCTGGGTGGCTCACTGGTTAAGCATCCGACTTCAGCTCAGGTCATGATCTCAGAGTTTGTGGGTTTGAGCCCTGCTTCAGCTTCTGTGCTGACAGCTCAGAGCCTGGAGCCTGCTTTGAATTCTTTGTCTCCCTCTCTCTCTGTCCTTCTCCTGCTCATGCTCATGCTCTCTCTCTCTCTCAAAACTAAAATAACATTTAAAAAAAAATGAGAGAGAGAGAGAGAGACACTTCCTTAGTAAGAGGAATTTTAGGGAAGAAGTCACCAGTGATGAGCTACACTGAGGAGCTTATAAAAGTGTCCCTCCAGAAAGAGCCCTAAATTTCTTCATAGAGTGGGATGCCAGCTTAAAATAGTACCATTTCAGGTAAATGATTTCCCATCCATTTTATTCTTAATTGTTTCTCATCGTGTACCTAGTCCTCTGCCCCCATTGCCCATGCTCACCCCTCCCCATCCTCAGGAGGGAGAAGAGAATAGCTAAGGAATAGGGAAGAAGACAAAAAGGAGATATGG